>NC_089722.1:20363868-20514322 GCF_035083965.1 Branchiostoma lanceolatum | reverse complement strand
AGGCCCATCTGCCGTTTGATTACTAGTAATGACTTAGTTACACTTCTCTGGCAAAAGAGAACACCTCTGTGAAGCGCCTCCTGATGATTCTGACAGGAACTGCATAAGTGTTAAACTTGTGAATAGCTGAATGCACAAAGCTAAACCTGTGTTTCTTCTGTGCCGTCCTCTCTTTCTTGGCCATCCACGGCCTCCTGTCTGTTTCCTCCTTCAAGACGTTCGACATCCATGTCTGCACCGCGCGGCCCCTTTCTCTTGTGCGGACGCTTCACCAGCGGACCCTCCTCAAGTTCGTTGTCAAAGGCCCCCTCCTCCTTACTTACAAGGTCCATGGGGACGGAGTCCACTCGCTTGGGGCGAGGCTTGAGTATCGGGTGGACCGGCGATGGGTTGTCTCCTCGCTGACTCTCGATGAAAGTCATCCTGTTGTCTCCTTCTATTGTCAGGAATAAATAACAAAGGTGAAAAAAAGTGAAAGCGATCACTGAAGAGCAAATCTTCCACAGAGAAGACAGATGCTATGTACAGTATTTACAGGTTTGGATTGTTGGAGGTCAACGTTGCATGAAAATTATATCTGTTGCATATTACAATTTCTTGACAAAACCGACATATTGGTAAATAATCGCAAATCGTATATAACCGGCCGGTATCCTTCTATATGCGGGTATAGTCTCATCCATGTTAATTGACTAAAGCATGACAGTCATGACTACATTTCAAGTCAACAGTCATATTTGTATATTCACAATATCCTCTATAGATGCAAAAATATGCTGCTTCTAGCGGAATTTTTATTGTCTTCGTCGTTGTTGCTATCCATACTTAATGTGTGTGTTTAAATGACACCTGTTAACCCCATACATTCAAAAAAGGGCAACATCACAGCTGCATTAGCGTGCATGCATGAACTAAATGTCTCAATTCTAGGGATCTGCCATGCATATACGGCACTACAAAATGTATATCTGCCCTGTATGAAGATATATGTACCTGAAGTGGCTGCTTCTGATGACCCCTTCCCCACCTTGCCTGACCCTCTCTGGTTCCTTGACAGTTCTATTGCTAGTCTCTGCAGTAAAACAGCAAAGACAGTGTAAGTTAATGAAATTCTCTTCTTGGTAGTCCTTTGTTGTGGAAGATGATTCTAAACACACACAAAAACATGTACACTCACTCACTCACTCACTATCCGGTTTAATGTCTTGATGTTGGGTGACACCATGTTCCACTTTCAGGGTTTTTTCTAGAAAAATTAAACAAGAGGGAGCACACACATGCGAGGTAGCGGATTCTATGCATTTATGGAAGAATCCATTGCTGAGTGAAGGCTGTATGCTGGATATTAGGCTAAAATCTGAAATCGACAAGGGGGCACTGGGCTGAAACAAGAAGGTGCAGCGCCCCTCTTTCCTGATTTAGATTAAACCCTGACTTTTGTATTAGGTAACATTTGCTGCTAACCATTTGAACAGACATATATCAAAACATTCTGAATGTAAAATGCTATTTTTATACGTACTCAAATTTCCCTAAATGGCAAAAGATGTTGTGTTGAGAAGACCAAAATATCTATTCAGCCAAGATGAAACAAGAAAAAAAAAATTCATAAAGAATCTTGCTATCTGTAGCACTACTCTCTTTAACTAGTTTCAGTAACAGACAACACCTTACCTCTTTTAAATCGTTAACAGTTGCAACATATCCGGCCTGAGCTGACTCCAGTTGGCGAATGTGCCTGCAACATCAAGGTGTGGAAAGGTTTATCTGACAGTTTATATTTCATCTTCAAGACAACAGTGTCTATGCAAGATTAGTTAGGAGAATCAAAAGAAAGAAAGTGATCTCGAACAAGTAGAGCTCACTGAAGAGCTATTCTTCCACTGGTCATGACAGAGAAGACAGATGCTATGTACAGTATTTACAAGTTGATTGTACCGGGGAAATTCCCCTAGCTCTTTTTGACGAGTACAATGAAGAGTGGTCCACGGTACAATGTCCTGACCTAAGGAGTGCAATCCTTTCCTGTAGCGTGCAAGTCGGGTGAGCTACAAATACAATAGCCTGGATTCGATCTTCTAACCTATTGGTCCAGAGACACGGTCACTACCCAGTGTACTATGCATTCTACTTTTTGAGCTTGTTGTGAACTCACCATTGCTGGTCCCTACACTTCTGGTAGAACGTTGGGGGTCTGACTTGGAACCGTAGCACCAGGGTGTCCGACGGGATGTCATGGTAACCCTCGCTGGCCAACAGGTCGAGACGGAAAAATCTAACAGAAAAACAAACACCAATCAACAAATCTATTTCTAGTTTGTGAATAATTTGATCCGGTTAAAAAATCATTGGATAACAAGTCAGATCTTTATCCACAATTTATCTTTAATTACAACTACAGCCAACATTGTCACCTTCCTCAAACATCGTCACATTACATGTGACAGTACTTAATGTTTGGGACTGCATATATTGTTAGCAGCGACACCTAGCTGCAGTGCAAAATAGAACTAGTCAGTATTGCCCAGTAAAATACAGTCACCTTGCTTGTGAATAAAAAAAAACTTGTTATCCAATCTGTTTTGTTCTTGTGGAAAACATGATATATCATTATAACTGAAAACATCTGACTGTCATTAGATGTAAAGTGACAAAACTATTAAGAGAACTGACCTGTTATAACCCCAGCACTCTCCGACCTCAAAATCCGAAGCAAACTCTCTGACAATGTTCTTACTGGAGTCTGGGGAAGACTGGTTCAGCATCTCTACTCTGTACTCATACCTGCAGGGAAAATGGACAGGTTATGCCGGAGTCACATTTCCAAAACCGAGGCCTGGCTGGCTGCTTGTAGGGAGGAAAAATACAAGTGTGCACCAAGAAATATACATGAATTTAAGCTCATGACTAATTTTTTTACATTTTGTGAGTTTTGGTGATTTTATATCATACTTTTAGTTCTCGTAATGATGAACATGGATGCCAGTTCGGAAATGCGACCCTGGCATTAGATACACGAACTGGACAAGGTTCAAACATCCTTACAGTTGTAACTAGGATTTGGCCAGTGTTATTTTGGCACTAATGCACCAAGAAGGCAAAATTGTGGATGTTGGTGGAAATGGAATAGAAAATGTTGATCTACCCATAGCCTGGGTGCCATCCTATTTCTACCGGGGCTCCTACATTCGCTACCCTAAATAGGATGGCACCCAGGCTAAGTTCACACCACTAGTACTGTATGTAAAGGAGGGATGTGGCTGAACAATGTTACTAACTTTGATGTCTCTGGCAGGCCGGCTGACAGTTCAAGAAATACTGACAGGTAATTCGCTCTCACCACACCATTGCCATCCTGCAGAGGGAGGAGAAAAACAACATTCAACAGCCATGCACGGCATTCTGGGAGTGTGTGGAATGAGAGTACAGTCAATGGTCTAGACAAACTGTTTACAAATTATGTGCCTTCACCTTTGACCTAGTGCATGCGCAGCTCAAACTGTAACTTTGCTTTTTCATAAGAAAGATGACAGCATCAATTGACAGAAGAAAAAACTGGATGAAGTTACTTACGGGATAGACTTTGAGTCTCCAGCTCAGTCCGTTAACATGTAGTGGTGGGCTGTAGACTGGGTCAGCCCTTTGTTGTAACACACTGGCAGGAAATATGTAGATTTTAGCTTTCATAGAAATACAACAATAGATTTGAAACTGAAGCTTGTGATTATCTACATTGCATTTCTGCAAAGCTGATTAATCCTGTTGAATGAATGGATGGATGGATGAACAAATAGATACAAATAGATACAATACAATACTGTTTGTCATCCGTATATATCATCATGCTGATTGATATACAAAGGTTGACTCTTCATGAACATGGCCTATCAATACAACAAAATTTGTGCTAACTCATCTCTGACTTACAGGTTGGTAGAAGATGATAGATGCGAGAAATGTACTGCCATGGTACAGAATACAGTAGATAGTATAGAAAAGGAACTTACCTAAAGGTTTGAATGACAAAAGTACTGGCATCATATGGGGGAACAAGCTCACTGGAAACAAAACATTTAAAAAAGAATCAATCTAAGCTTTCTACAGATACAAGAACTATAGGCTAGGAAATCTTCACACTGCCACAGGGCTGTCTTCAGGACCCGTCCCTCTGTCCCAGGACGGAAATTAGGGATTAAAAAAAAAATAGACCCCATCAGTGCATGGCATGAAATTGACGGAAATATATTTTTGTAAGCTTAGAATGACAGATTTAACAACGAAAATCAACAACAAAACGTCAGGCTCCCAAACAATGAGTGGGAGAAAAAACATTTCAAAACCTGTAGACTGTCCTGCACTGACATCAAACATATTAACAAATTTTGATGAAATTTATGAAAATCTAAACACACTCCCTGAGTAGAGGTGCTTGAATGTCTCACCTGGTGAAATCAGCAGGTACAGGTGCGGTGACAAAGGACGCCATGGGCTTTCTGTGCACCTGAGTGAACATCTGTAGCAGCTCCGTACTCTTGGCTATCAGCTCACTCTTACTACAGGACCTTAGCTGTAAACAAACAAACAAACAAACATACAAACAAAAAGGCAGTTAAACCATTCATACAGAATTGTGTTTGTACAAGTTTTTCTCAGTCACTAAAAACCTTCCACTAGATTTTTTCAGCTATTTCTCTGTGCAAGAGTAAATTACCCATGCATATTTCAGTGAAAAACAATTTTGCTTTTTCATCCCTACAGTATTTCTTCAAATTCCACATCAAACCTACTTCTTAAGAAAAGTGCCAAAGGGAATGTAATTCGTACTTAAAATTTTGGACACCTAACTTGAATCCTGGTATGAAAACTTAAGACTAAGATTCCTTTAAGACCATATCCTATCATAGAAATCTAGTATATAGAGTCATTGTTTATTTTCTTCAATACCTGATGTTCGACTTCTTGTAGCAGTGACTCTAGCAGCTCCGTCTCCTGGGTTAGAGAGTTCTTTTGACCTGAGGAAGAAGGAAGACAAAAACAGACACCATCACCATGTTTTAACGGTCTGTCAACTGTCATTCTGTAATACTGTAAATCTTTAAATGGTCACAGTTTTTGCAGTGACCCCTTTTGATGCCAATTGATGACACAGCGAATTTGTGTTGCCAATGTATTACTACTATACTACAGAATTGTGTCAACCATGTACTGCAAAAGCCTCCATTCCCTTTCTACCTAAAATAAATTTGTCGCAAAAAACAAAAACAAATTTACAGTAGTTTCAAATGCATCCTCCAGCTTTTAGATGTTCTGAGTTTCAAGTAAAATCTGGTAAGTAAAAGTATATAAAGAATCTGAATATCTATATCATCTCTATGAAATAATAATAAAACAATAATGATTCTTAAGAGAAACAAGACTTACCCATGAGCGTGATAAGTTTACTCTTAAGTTGTGCATCTAGCCTGGCGATCATCATTTCCACAGCGTTGCGGATCTCCCGAACCCGCTCATCCTTCGCTTGTCGTACACTATCCACATTTCTTTCCTGTTTATGGCACAAAATAAGGATATTGAAAAATGCAGGAAACAAATTTCTGTTGGAAGCAACAAGAAGATTGTGACTTTGGTAGTGAACTATTTGACAAAGTTAACTGCGGTCTTCAATCATGACCGAAACAATAAAAAAACAGTTAACAGAATGTTTATTTGGGTTTCAGGTACAAATGTATCTTATGCAGAAAACCCATGCTTTCGATGGGACCACAAATGAAATATGTTGCTGAATTCAATACCCGTAGAATGTTTTCATATTTTTACAGTTACAAGATTTTCATCTTTGTGGCAGAAATGTCGTGGGCATTTTGGACCTGCATCAAAGTGATATTTGCACTACTGTACTACACATTGCTAGTCTGTTCCTTACCACTTCCTGCACCAGACTGATGAGTTCCATCAGCCTTCTCCTCAGAGCTGCCACCTCCTCATTGATGTTTCCCACATGCTGTTCATACACCTCATCCAGGGGCTTGAACGTGTGGCCGCCATGCTGTAACAATGGCACAATATACTGTAAATGCATTTAAGTTTGCGTGGTTTACATTTCGAGCTGAGGGGAAAAAAGGAGTGTTCGAGGTGGTTTTAAGTTCACGGCAGCGCTACAGTTACATATTGCTACAGTATTGGACAAAATGTTTGCGGTGAAACAGGATTACTAGTATTTCCGGTTGGTCGCTAGACTTGAGACTGCAGTTGAGACCCAAAATAAACTGGGGTTTGCTTCTAATGAAGTTCTATAAAGCAAATAAAAAAAGGGTCTGTGTGTTTGTCACAGAAATTACCATATCGGTACAAACCGTGCCTCCCCAGAGAGCACACTGGTGACAGATGCACTTCCTGCAGGTCCAACAGAACACGCTCAACTTTTCCTGGTGCACTTCACATCTGCAAAATACAAATACATCACAGTAAAGCCATAGCTGTATTGTTATGTCAATCAAGTTGTTAACAAATGTGGCTCGTTTATTTCATGAATAAAAATAGTGAATAAAAAATAGTTCAGGTGATGGATTAGAAAAATGCTGAAGAATCAAAAAAAGATTTAGAAATTGATTTTGGAATTTGGCAAAGGTGCTAAAGTGATGGCAAAGTTTAGATTTTCTTGTCAAATTTAAGTGTTACATTGTCATACTCTATAAAATGGTAAAAATCAACAGTACGATATCTGTAGAAACTCAGGTGGCAAGGTGGTCTTGTGTTTAGGGTTGTTGAATCTGAAGGTTCTGGGTTTGAATCCCTAGCAGGCCCCAACGTTGAGCCCTTGGGAAGGGTACTTGACACCTATTTCCTCACTCGACTTAGTTAACAACTACCACCTACATGTAACTTCAACTAGGGATGTCCTCTCGGATGGGACATAAAGCCAGAGGTCCCATGTTTGAGTAGAGCCACATCTCAAACAAGCTAGAGATACCACCGCGTTTATAAAAAAAGTAAGGATCCATCCTAGTGTGAAAGCATAACAGTATGGTCTGGTGTTAAAAACTGGTGTGTTGTGCCTAAAGGCAGGGTATTTGTTCTGCAAAACAAACAAACAAACTGACTTGTCCCTGTCGTCGTCGCTGTGTTTGGCACCCATCCCGCACATCTGTAGTGTGTCCAGCTGCTGGGTCACCTCCTCAGCCCAGCGACAGTTCACCAGTTCATGGAGCTGCAGCGACGCCCTGGGAACAATCGGACAAGCTTTTGTGAGTTTGAGCAGAACATATCAATTTTGTATACCGGTTGAAGGCTTTTGTGCTAATTCTGTATAAAGCTTCCATGTTGATCTATGGGGACATCCCCCTGCTTTTAGGTAATCAAGTTTAAGTCCATGTATACGTGACATCACAGTGAACACAGCAGCCGTTTCGGAACGTGACACTTCAGTCCAGCTTGCGAAAAATGTTCTTTTGAGAAGCAAATAGTGCATAATCATTGTGATTGCATACAATTGCAAGTTACCATAATGTTTGTTACAAGCTGTAGTGAATGTTTACAGGTACTTGAGTGTTATTGGTGGCACAAGCACTTTAAAAGGTTATACTTTACATCATATCATGAACAGGTTGACATCAACCATAATATAACCTACCTGCAGTGTGGGCACTGTGATCTCTGCTCTGTTAGCCACCGCTGGAAAGATTGGAAACACAACAACATCATTCAACAAAACCCTCGAACCATAGTAGATTTGTCGTTTACAACTATAAGAGATGACAGCTTACTGATTTTATACAGCATGTCCCAAATGGCCAGGCCGTTATAATTTCCAAGTTGTTGGACAATTGTAAAGTATTCAGCCCGACCAGCTTTTCTGACAGTCTTCCCCCATCTGCTTGGAAATTAAGGAGGTCTGCAAAGGGTAAGTTGTCGATGCTTTACACTAAATTAAAGACAACAGCTACATATTATTTCAATATGGCAGGCCTCATCTTAATCTTAAGTCAGGTGCCAATTACGACGCTGAATGGGTCAAGATGTACAAAGACATGCACTGATTTGGTTGTAAATTGCAGTCGAACTTAAGTTCTGTCAATTCAATACCAAGAACAGTCAATATTATCATTATTACTTACGCCGCTTTATGTAGAACGCACCGATTACACTCAGAACTTGATGTGGAAATTTTGAGTGGTCTAGCTATTAATTACGTGGAATTAAAACTACAGATCATAACTCTTCATAAAAGGGCATGCAGCCAAGGCTTCTAAAAGAAGGCAATCACATGATTATTTGTATGATATACCCTGATACACATGAAGCAGCAGAGTTTGGAGCAGTGCGGACACAGGCGGGCATCCCGCAGCTTTTCCATACAGATGAAACATCGGAACACCTCGGCCAGGCTCTGAAATATCCAGACAGAATCAGAATTACAGAACCTAAAACTGTAATATGACCAAATTACTAGTAGAATACACCAATAATGTATATGTACGTAAACAAAGTGATCAGATGGTAAGTACAAATCATGAAATGGTATCATAAGTATCAAGAGTTGAAAAGTAATACTGTACATTTTTGGCAATTATACATGCAAAAAAAGGGATAGGTTATTCGTTTATTCGTTCAGACCTTTGTAATGAGCAGCAGGTTCCTTGCTGTCTCAGTAGCAGGATATATTTTTACAGGGAGGGGTTGCTAGCCCTTCCCTTTTATTTGATGTGCTTGAGGCACCTCCTCGAACACGGGACCCACAATTTGCAACCCTCCCGAAGACGGGTACAGTCCTAACCTTGATGCCCTTGCTAGGAATTGAACCAGGGTCTACTAGTTACCAACTAATTAGAACCTGGAGCTCAACTATGACGCTGCTACCAGTTGAGCTACAAGGACATCCCTTTCATACTTCTGGTTAATTTTGTATGTATGAATAAAAACTATGTTGGTTAATGTTCTACGTAAGATTTCAACGCAAACATAAATATTTCAATGGAAACATAATTTTTTTGGTAGTAATTAAGCTCCTACAAACATTTGACAAGTTTGATTGACATATTCTTCAGTGACTCAGGCACTCCTTTATTCGATTAATATCAAAATTCTAAAACATTTCACTACTTGTGGATGTTGGTACAATATTGGTAGGGACCACATGCATACTTGTGAAAGGGTATCAGGTCTTTTCCCCCCCAGGACGTCTCCCCCCCTAGACGTTTCCCCCCCTATTGAAGACATTTCCCCCCCAGGTCGATTCCCCCCCAGTCGTTTCCCCCCCAAGTCGATTCCCCCCCAGTCGTTTCCCCCCCAGGTCGATTCCCCCCCAGTCGTTTCCCCCCCAGGTCGATTCCCCCCCAGACGTTTCCCCCCCTGTCTGTACCCGACTAATGGTAGTCGCTACGATTGCTAAAATGCACCATCTACATACATCGAATATACACACCTTAATGCTGGATACAATCAGTAACATTATATCATATATAACGTAATATAACTTTTCGAGCAGGTGCTGAGCTGCGCGCCATCATAACCCGACTAGAGAACCCGACTAGAGAAACCTGTCGTGCACTATGTAATATACATTCATATGACAGACGGTCCATTTCTGACAAAGGAAGTCAAGTTGTAGTTCTTTCGCCTTACTTACTGAAGTGAGCCCATTCAAAATTTGTGAATGATTGCTGTAGTCTGTGTAGTTATATAGTACATGTACATGTAATAGTAATTATTTTGTACAACGTATCTCAGTTGTGTGAGGGAGAAACTTGTTGTGCACTATGTAATACATTCATATGACAGACGGTCCATTGCTGACAAAGGACGTAGATTTCGCCTCACTTACTACCAAGGAGGTTATATAGACGTCTATATAACCTCCTTGTTACTACTGAGCCCATTCAAAATTTGTGAATAATTACTATATTTGGTGTAGTGTAGCCCATTCAAAATTTGTGAACTGATTTGGTGAAGGGTACATATTATGTTAGTTATTTAGTAATATTAGCTGTTTTGTATTAAGGTGATCTTAGTTGTATTTGGTGTAGTGTAGTGTACATATGTAGTTATTTAGTAATATTAGCTGTTTTGTATTAAGGTGATCTTAGTTGTATTTGGTGTAGTGTAGTGTACATATGTAGTTATTTAGTAATATTAGCTGTTTTGTATTAAGGTGATCTTAGTTGTATTTGGTGTAGTGTAGTGTACATATGTAGTTATTTAGTAATATCAGTTGTTTTGCACTAACGCTTCTGCTACGTCCTTTGGAAATTAAATGCCTTCCTAATGCCTGTGGAAAAGAAAAAGAAATATGTTGGGTGACAACATTTTGTGACTGTACATTTCCTTACAACGAATTAAGTTCTAGTAGGCTCAATACAGTTGAGCAATAACTGTGGTAACTTTATATATACATGATCGTGTAATCTTTGTCTCGGATATACGGCTATTGCGTATGACCCGGAAGTGAATCACCATGTGACCAGGATGTGAGGCGTCATTTGTCCAAAATGGCGAATTCGACTCGACTGTAATCTCCTTTTTAGTTAGTTAGGAAACGCATAGAAATCACCAAAATGTTACGTTTGTTAAACAATGATTTCAATCTTTATATATTTCTAATCCTATAATGAGGGCAATCATAATTTGGGACCGCCCGATATTTCTGAGTAACGGCAGGCGCAGTGGGCTTGGTCATGACGGGCGTGGGGACTTGGAAATCGCGGTGCCGCCCGCTAGCACAGGCGAGTTTAGCGGCACGCAGCTGAACTCGTAAAGTTTAGAACGTTATACAGTATTTATAGAATAATGTGAAAGTAAATTGTGCATCTAAGTTAGTATATTTAGAATCTAACGTAACCTGGTTTACAGCTAGGCAGGGGGGGAAACGACTGGGGGGGAAACGACCTGGGGGGGAAACGACTGGGGGGGAATCGACCTGGGGGGGAAACGACTGGGGGGGAATCGACCTGGGGGGGAAACGACTGGGGGGGAATCGACCTGGGGGGGAATCGTCTTCACCAAGACGTTTCCCCCCCTGGGGGGGAATCGTCCTGGGGGGGAAAAATCTTGAAACCCTTGTGAAAGTATACATTACTGACAAAAATAATTCTTTGTACATGAGTTCAACAGCTAAAAATACTTATAATTCGGATGACATGCTTGCAAGGCGCAGTAAATTTACCTATACTTCTTCAGATCTAGCCGTTGGCTTGTAAACAACTAATCAGGCGTCTCTGACGCTTTTTAAATGACGTTAAAAGAATGTCAACAACTTGTCATACAAATAATACAATGTGTATTCAACGTTAACACAACAGCAGGTGTCTGCAATATGTTAATCATAATTATCTAACAGGAATATCGATGACATGTTTAATCTATCTGAGTTAAGTACATTAACTTTGAATATTTTACTAGTGTTGATATTTAGAACCCTTTACTGAGGTGCCGCCCCCCTCCCAACTTTGAAGTGCTCTAACGTTACGTGCGGCTGGCATGATAAACAAAGCCATAAAACTAAACATATGACATTGTAGGAGAATTTAAATATTCCTAAAATCAAAAACACTTTGTGTTCCTTCGGAATGAATATCCAAAAGTGTTGAAATTCACACAAATCGTTCAGGCCCAGTTGCTACCATCAAACCGTCACAAAAATATTCATCGATCTGTTCCAGTACCAACACGACCACCATTCAATCCAGAACCGCCAAGAAAACATGAAATACTGGATTTCGAGAGCGTATCCCTGGCCCGAGAAGTAGAAATATGGAAACTAGAACTATTCACATACCTCCACACTTCCCTCCTCCATTTCTCCGGTTCAAATTTGTCGCCTAAAAGCCAAGAATTTGAAACAAAACATCTGTTTTGGCCACAGCTTCCCTGAATGCTACGGTCCACTGACAGGCTGAGCAGCTCGGCGCTGATTGGTCAGGAGGGATCATGTGACAAACTGGCGGAAGCGTTCAAAGTTGTACTTCCGGGTTTGAACTTTGCGCTTTAGGCCATACTAGTATTGGTTTGATAATATGGATGACATCCACGCGCGCATCAATTTTTGTCCGTTTAAAAAAAAAGGTTTTCAGCCAAACTGTAAATTTGCTGTAAATTGCAAAACAACATTTCCGAAAAGGGCTCATACAATGTCGTAGAATGCCAGAATCAAATCTTAAGTCAAAGAAGATGTAAAATAGCAAAAATGAAGAACTTCTATTATTCGGTATACCATACTCTGCGTGTTAAGTTTTGTTCATCACTCCTGACCACCTAGATTTCCAGGCTCAGATTTCAGAATGAAGGCAACCTTTTTTTGCCAAACTTTTTTTTCGCATCAGTTTTGGGGTTCAGAGAATGCCATCCATATAATCAAATTAACATGGTCTTTAATAGCGGAAAATACAGACAGCTTTGCAATCAAGTGTCAAAATTCTGGAGGAGACAACACTGACTGCTTTAGGCACTATTTGGATCCTTTTAATAAAGCTTGGCTTCATTTGAACGTTTGAATTCATGGCTCTTGTGCACTTGATTTCAATGATAAATATCATTACGTTAGTATGATTAGTTTTCAATGATAAATATCATTACGTTAGTATGATTAGTATGATATATGATGTGGAATATGGAAGGGAATGGAGGAGCACATTCATTTTTAACTTCAGTACACAAAATGTGCAACATTCTGCAGCTATGTCATTGTAACCTGCCATGGTGGTAAATCACAATGTGACCCGAGTAAATCAGTGATCAAAGGGGCTAGAAGTACAATAACTATGGTTATATTGGGCATGTTGTGTGTTCGTGATATCGTGAGGGATTTGGGTCGACTCCCAAGTAAGTCGCAAATCATAACACCTTATGACCAACATTTTGGAAGTTTGTTGGCAAGTATTATGTTATAGGGGGAGGGGGGAACTTTAAGGCCTGTTACTCTCCAAGCAGAGGTTAGGTGGTTTGTGTTGGACGTCAGATTTAAGTTTTTAGGCGTTTTTATGGGCCTTTCTATTTCATCAGTTTTTCCTTTTGTCCGCCACTACAGGAAAAGAAAACCTGGCAAAACAGAAAGCCCCACACTTGAACGCCTAAGACGTCAAAAACAAGCCGGCGCCTAACCTCTGATTGGAGAGTAATGGACCGATTCACCATGCCAAGTAAAAGGGACGTAGATGAGTCCGATGATGAACGTCAGAATACGGCAGTTAAACGTTTGAAGCAATGGTTTGTTCAAACAAAGTATGTGAAATCAGATTAAAACAGCAAAGAGCGCTGACGTTAGTGTTTCTGTCGCGGGCGTGCACTCCGCAGAACAACTCTCCAAGCAGAGTTTTTTTCTGAGAAGATCGCGACCGGTCTTATCATATGCCCCGTTTGCCGTTAACTGGGGGCCTGCGGGCTGAAAACGGGGTACCGTAGTAGTACAGTATATGATATGATAAGAAGGTCACAATCTTGCCCAACAACCTCTGCCTGGAGACTAATTATAGTCATAGACTGACAGAAAGTAGAGAATTTGCCTTTTTCAGGCACTGAATTTCCTGTTGGTTTGAACCTCCTTGGTTTGAAATCCACAGCAAGGCGAATGACCCTTTTTCAATCATATTATCGAAAGGATAAAGCTAAATCATCAGTTTAAAAGTAAACGTAAGTAAGGTGCATAGAAACCTTGAATGGCTATAGATAAGTAACTTGAAATTTAGAGGATTTTGCAAGTTGCGCCGTACTGACCGTCTGACGGCTACTCGTCCGATGATTGAATTAATCAATTGTAAGGTGACAATAGGTGACGTCAGATTCCGGTATTTTCAAACCAGAATGAATAGGGCTTTTCGCGATTAATTCGATCTGGCTTTTCTGAAGATGGCTTTCGAGAAATTTTCCGAATTCAAAGCTCACTAACTGTCGTTCATTCCCTCGAATTCGTCGGAAAATTCCTGCCCGCAATAGTTTTTCTGTTAACAATACACAGAACTAAATGCATGTAAGTTTGTAGTGATTTGATTTCACGGTATACGGTAAGGAGAAAATGGAGTGTTCGCGGTGATTTTGAGTTCGCGATAGTGGTGAGTCACATATACTGCTTCAGTGATGGAAACAACGGTACCTTTTCCGACAGCCAGCTGCAGTGTCGTTCTAAATCGCTATCAGAGGTCGTGCGCTTGTTTGTCGTTGCTTCAATTAATTCTATCAGTGAGATAACCAATATGAGGGACGAACTCGATCTAGGATGAGATCAATCTAATACACCAATGGGGGGAAAAGTGATTCTTGTTACTAATGGTAACCAAGAATTCTTTTCATCGCAAAAATATTAGTTAGTGTGCCTCATCCTCAATTGATTATTTCACTTTCTTGCAGTTACCAAAAAAAAAAAAAAAACGAAGCTGACAGCTCTCAGCAGCTTCCTGGGATCGTGTTGATGCCAACATGATCAAGCCCAGTTCAACTTCACCGATGTTCATGGTGGGACCAAGGACTTGGCGGGACTTATTCTGGGTGAGACGTTGTCGTCCGATGAGTACGCCATCTCCACGGTGACGTCAAGGAAGACCGGTGCTCGTGTGTACGCCCTGCCAGAGGACATGGACTTGTTAAGTGTTTTCATGATAATTATTATGGGAACGAGTTTGAAGTGCAAATGTTTCAACATAATTTGGCTGGGACTGACTTGTCATTGGCGTGATAGGAAGTTAACTTTAAAGCTATAAATTCAACATAACAAATCATTAACTGAACGTACGATTCCCTCTGTGTACCTGAGGCATTGTCGGCATGGATGATCACAATCTCTTAGTTGATGTCAAGCTGCTAGAGTGTGTTTTGTTGACATACTGAGTGATGTTGTTGGTAGGGGGTTGGAGCATTTTGTGAGTGGTGGCTACTTTTTCACGCAGGGCTTCGGTCCGTTTCTGTAGTGTACAGGTCATATGTGTGGTTGATTCAGTTTCTGTGACTGAGTCGATGGCTGAGATTGTACTCGAGGTGGCTGTGAAGTAAGTTCAATGTTTCAGGGAACAGGGACTTTCCTGGTTCTGTTAGCTCATGACTGTTTATGTAGTCGTCGGTGGTTGTAGGGGACATAGACCATGACATAATTTGGCTTGTGTCGTTTCTCGGAGTCCCAAACCGAGACAACGGCACAGGGCCAGAAAGAAAGGAAGGCAGGTGGTCGGAGAGCCTAAGTAGTTATGAGCTAACAGAACCAGGAAAATCCCAGATCTCAGAAACACTGAACTTTGCAGCGTCTTCGAATGTAATCTCGGCCATCGACATAGCTACAGAAACTGAATTAGCCATGCATCGGGCCTGTATACCGCAGAAACAAGCAGATCACTGTGTGCAGAAGTAGCTTCTGCTCTCGAAATGCCTTAGCCCCCCACCAACAACAAAACTCAGAGTGTCATCAAAATGTACTCAACACCTTGCCATCAATCAAGAGATCGTGATTCTCTCGGCTGGTAATCCTTCAGGTAGACAAATCAAGTTAACTTCCTGTCATCGCTGATAAAGTTCTTGTTCATGACACAGTTTGGGTCTATGCGGTATACTGTAAGCACCGGTAGTCAAATTATGTACTGTACTGTAATGTGTGTATTTTGTGTGGCTTTTTGTCCTGGAAAGTAAAGTATATTTAGGTTTGAGATCAAAAGTCTTCTTCTTCTGGATTAATTGTTATTGTTTCAGTTGTAGTGCAATTTGTGCCTTTTTGTAACACATTGTACACTTTGCATTCCTCTGTTCTGTCAACAATTGGTTTCAAATAACAGTTTAAAGCCAGGTTTGTCTAGGTATTTCGCTACCTTTCTTTTTAAGTCACTGTTTGAGGAATATTCTTGTAACTGTTATTATACGTGACTGATGAATTTCCTTAACGACAGGTGTTTAGTTTACATTTCACATTTAATTTTGGAAAAAAAGGATGATTTCTCCCTCCCGAATTTCAAACTGGCATGATATGGATTTCCCTCTCCCTCCAACCTGACCTTAAATGCATGGTCCCTCTCTTCCAGCCTCTTTAGTCTATGTAGTGGGAAAAAAACGATACCTTTTTTTGGTTTCAGTTATTTTGTTGATTGTACCCTCAACTACAACACATTTATTTGTCTTGCTTCTCTAGGATACCCTACTGTCCGCATCAATGTCAGTCACTTTGTGGTCCTTAACTATAGAAATTCTCATAGGCTGCAAACTGTGTTCTGCAACCTTATGTAAAACTGATGTTCCTCCTTTCCCAGACCTTTGACCCCATGTGAAATGGATGGTCCCTCCCTTCCTACACCCAGACCATGTGAAATGGATGTTCCTCCTACCCAGACTCTCAACCCCATGTAAAATGGATGCTCCCCTCCTTCCAAGACCATGAATGCTTTAACCCTTCTGAAATGGATGGTCCCCTTTCCCAGACCCTTAAACCCAAGTGAAATGGATGATCCCTCTCTCTTATATAGCTATACCCTAAAGTTTGCATGAAATAAATGGTGCCTCTCTTCCTGGAGCCATTACACCAATCCTAATCACTTGACTGAATAACCATGCAACATTGTTATTCATGGCGCCATTTCAGTAACAGTTTTTGGCACTCCCCTTCCACACATTCAAGCTTTCGGTGAGATGTCGGTGGAAGGTAGTCTGTATAACGCAAACTCCAGCTGTCCGGGGGTTGCTCTCCCCTCCCCGTGGGTGGATGGCCGTTACAGGCGGCGAGCGGACACGGGGCTTGGTTGAAACCAGGCTAGGTGGAAGGTAGCCTTCTTCGCAGACTTCCTGGGACGACAGCTTTAATATATTGGAAGGGGGGGGGGCTATTTCTTACACGGGCCAAGGTTTTCTAATGCCGGCTTAGGGACTTTCGCTGCCAAGGGACGCCGATGGAAAGGCGATCGTCCCTCAGCAACATAACTCCCTCTAGGCTAGGTGGAAGGCACCCTGGGTGGAAGGCTTCACAAAGTATATGCTTTTTCGTTTGGGAAAATCTGATTGCCAGATCTTCTATGGTGCTCCAACACTGCTGCTAAATAATTAGACTCAGAGATAGATGAGTTGAGATCCTATGTATTTTTGTTTTGTTTTGGAATGTGGTAACTGCTGTATAGCATGTTCAAGATCTAAAGTTTCACTATCCTTTGTACGCGAGAGGCCCCTCAGAAGTGGCAAGTGGGTGCTTTTTACTCAACAATAGCATTGCTGCAAGCATACTTGACTTGATTGAAGGTGGTTTCAATTCCATTTATGTCAATAAATATGTACTACATATTTTGTTTACGAACACAAAATCACCAGCATTAGGCACAAGGGTACAAACATATCACTGTTTCTTAATTAACAGGCGGATGATTCATCTTCCCACTTAAACTCATTTGCAACTGCGCCTCCACAAATATTCTTTCACCTGACAGGTAAATGCACAAAGGTATACATAACGTGCAACCTTCACTAGACTCTACTCTACTAAATACAGATTTTACAAGCGAAGGTTGGCGCAATAGTTATTTGACTATCAGGGCTGTCTCCAGCTTTGAATAGTTTTCTACCCCACTCAGTATTCGGGAGCTCATATTGAAATTTTTCTTGTTAAATCTGTCATTTTAAGCTTACGAAAATACATTTTCATCAATCTTAATTGTCAAGAAGTTAAGATTTTGGGGACGGATGGAGTGAACTTTTTGTCCTTCCCAGCCAGCAAAAGTTCTGTCAAGGGACAGAGGGACAGGTCCTGGCCATGGTGACAGCCTTGAACTACAAGCATTTAGAATCTAGAAAATACCTTTTCGTTAAAGCCTCTGTTCTGTAGAATAACTTAACCTCAATGTTTTCAATCATAGCATTTTACGAGAGATATGTAAGTTCTACATGCTACAACAATAAGATTTGAATACAATGATTACACAGACTATGATCACAAACAGTAATAAAAGGCCAACCCTGGCCCTCAGTCTTGATGGGTTTTTCCCTGACAATTCCATTGGAGCTACACTGTACATTGTACTTTCATTAAGACCAACACTGGCCCTAGATCTTCCTGAGTTTCTCCTGACTACTCCTTCTTCTTGAGCTGTTTCCTCTCCTCCACGTCCACATCAGCGATGGCACTCATGGCACCCTTCAGCTGCAGCCAGCTGCAGAAGGCCTTAGCGATGGCAACAGGGAGGGACACGAAGAACAGCAGATCAAACAGCCCAACCTCCAGGAAAGGCAACACTGGGTGGGAACAAAATACAAATTGTTTTGTGGGAGGTGAATGTCTAAGAATGTGTCAGTCAAATTTACGCATCATCAGACTTCTAACAGCCCCCTCTGTATTGTTGCAATATAATCTTTTATGTCATACGTGGGCCGCGAAAACGGTGTGATAATTTTCTGTATCACACAGGGTTCTACTTGTATCACATGGGCTTCCATTGAATATTTAGAATACATTTCGAGTGCCCCAGTTGCGCCACTGTCAAAACTTCCAATACCGGATTTGGAGATTTGAATCGATGTTGCTACAATTTTTTGCTCAAGGATACAAAATTCTCTCAACTTCTGGCGCACTTTGCATTGAAATGGTTTTTTTTTGTGGGTATGACATATAGATAAAATACAACACGGTGTATTCCGCATCACCCTCGGTTCTGGCCCTTCCGCTATGTTAAACGTCCGTGGGTTTTTTATTTTTGCGGTGACCTCCTCACTACAAATATGCATTTCCAATGTATTTCTACTGTACTACTTTACTACAGAATTGTTTCAACCACGAACTTAGACACAGCAGAAACCTCCTATCACGAAATTAAGTCCCTGCAAAAATACATTTAGTTACTGTATCAAACAGTGGATATATATAGAATACAACACGGAGTATTCCGAATCACCCGAGGTACCAGCCCGACCGCAGGTAGGATCCAACCCGCGGGAGGGCTGGGACCGAGGTTGATGCATAATACACCGTGTTGTATTTTATTTATGTCATACCCGCCCAAGAAAACACACATTTCAATGAGGAATGCGCCGGAAGTTAAGGGAGTTTTGTGTCCTCGAACAAAAAACTGTAACAACATTGATTCCAACCTCTGAATTTGGTATTCAAATTTTCGACAGCGGCGCAACCGGCCTGCAAGCCTGTGTGATACAGCTCTAGAACCTCATGTGATACGGATAGTTATCACACCGTCCGGAACACCCGCATCAGGCCCAGGTATGACATAAGGATGGATATCTGTTGAAGACAGACTACTAGTGACTTACGATATGGTCCAGGAGTGAAGTAGCACAGATACAGCATGGTGTAGCAGGTCTCATTCCCCAAGCACATGAAGAACAGCAACGGCTGTGGGGCACAACACAAAAGAACATCATTCTGGAAACTGCTATTTTCTCTACCATCATTTTTTTTTTCTAATACACCGTTGACATTTATATGTAGAATCATGCAGCATAACTTATCTAGAGATGGAGTCTGATGGACCCAAAATAATTGAGGCTAGGTGGCAAGATTTTTTTTTTCATGCATTTTGATACATACAACTGTCTGGTATTAGAATGCCACACAAGGTTTCATGGCTGTTTTAGTTCATTTAGCACTCAAAGCTGTGCGACAATATAATGAGACTGACCCGAGAAGTATAATAGAGCTTCAGGATAGAGCTGCCGTAATCCACAGTCTTGTGGCTGGTAGACTTCAGCAGAGATGTACTACTGCAAGGAGACATAATCAACATGAGTTACAACACTAGCCTCCGTTGCTATACAACACAACCTATCATGCCCTTTACCATATCTGTACAGGTATACTAGATCTAGTTCAGTAGAGTGCTGAAATCATGAAGACCATAGCATGTCCAGAACACGAGATGATATCAAAACTGGAAGTTCTGCTGCAATACCACAACATGTTGCTAGGAGGCCAAAAATCTAATTTTAAAGCTTTCATCAAGACCTACCCACATACAAAATATCAAGACAATCCATCCAGGTAGTCTTGAGTTAAAGTGCAAACAGACACGACCCTCACAGCAAGTCACTACATACAATACCTCTGTGAACCTGTATAAGAATCTGACCTGTAAAAGTGGATCCAGTGGCTGGTGATGTCCAGCGCCGTGCTGATCTGGAACAGGATGGCCCAGCGCGGGTACAGCATGCACAGCACCATCAGCAGCCCGCAGGTCCCCACACGGTCGGTCAGCTGGTCCAGCATCGCACCCACACGACTAGCTACAAATGTACAATGTTAAGTTTAAAAATTAAGAAAATATCAAAACCGGAACGTCGTGTAAAGGACACAACGTTAACGTCTAGCCAGGAATGCCATGAATAGAACCGGCGACCTCTACATCTCATGTTTGCTAGCCCAGCTACTCAGCCATTCGATGCCCCAAGATTATAAAAAACAGAATGTAAGGTTCAAAAGCCTACTATGCTTAGATATACTCCAACGTCAAGTTGTCCCCTGTATCACATCAGCCGTCATAATTTATGACTCCCGTAGCCGTAGAAGAAATAATAGATAATGGAGTTTGACGAATTTGACGAGTTGCGGAAAGCCTAGCCTTGTTCATGTTTTGGCACAGGTTTACGGTTAACCTCCAGCTCCAATACAGGTGTCCAGGACCCCCTCACTCATAAAATCTGGATCAGTTTAGCATTTCGATTCATTTTGGAGAGGCCTACAAATTTGTTGATATACTCACATTGGTTGAGTGCACGAGCAGCATACCCATCCACAGCATCTAGCATCCCACTGATGATGTAGCATATGGAGCCTATGATGGGGTTGTACGGCATGTAATAGAAGGCTACCAATGCCAAGATGATGCGACCATAACCTGAGGGATGAAAGAAGCGAGCATCACTTTTCTATGAGCATTATGACATGGATCAGGGAGCAATTGGATGACAAACCGGATAAGTTGTAAGTCTTGAAATTTTTGAGATGGTTTCTATCTCCTTAAAAAATGGAGATATAGTTTTGGGTGTGTCTGTCTGTCCGTCTGTCAGTGTGTCTGTGTGTCTGTTTGTGTTTCCGCACTACTGTAGTCAGCATAACTCAAGAACCTCTTGATGGAAATTACGATGGTATTTGGTATGTGGGCAGGTGTTGTAAAGCCGAAATTCAAGATCGCTTTTGGGCTCCCTGGTATGTAACCTTGGTACTGCAGCAGAACTTCCGTTTTTGTATCTTTTGACTTGGATGTGCTATGGTCGTGATTTTTGGGTGGCAGATAGCTTGTAATGTAATAAAGGAGTGGTGTAGGTTAGGGCCCCCTGGCAGCTTGCACTGGAACTGCAGGGGCGTTATTGTGAAGATCTTCTAATGAGAATAACTGAACAAAGGAACTACGGATTGCATAACTAATGAGGAAAATCTACATTTTTAATTATGCGGTGACCTCTCCACGTGGCAATAATATGCGTCTACAATGGCATCTCTCCAGGGCATCAAGATTGTGTACGTGCAGCAAAGTGGCCAATCATACAGTAGAATTCAATCCATTTCCAAATTGCCATTCTACAAATTACAGGTTAATTGGGGATTTTGAACCAGATTCAACAAGTCACCAGGAAAGGAATTAAGGGGAAAGAAAAAATGAGAAATTGATTTCTGCTGGCTGACAAGGCAACTAGCATATTTTTCACAATTCTAAATGGGGTCGTTCATAAACAGAGATTCCTATTTTTTAGTCTCCTCCCAAGACTTCTGAGGAGTGCCGGCATTAATTTTTTCGGGAGCACTGATTCATGATTTTTAATATGGACAGCGTGCTCTAATCCGGGGGAGATCTTAGGCATGCGGGAAACGTGGCATTTAGAGAACCTGGCCTACATTGTATGTTGAAAATCAGGAAGCAGGGCTCCTCCCTCCCAAGAAATAAATGCAGGCACTCCTAGAAGTCTGCAAAGGACTCAAATTAAAACATGACTTAAACATTTAGACTGAACAACATCATCACCACACACTGACACAGCTTTCACTTTCAGGGATGGAATTTCATAAATAAAGCTAGAGTCAACTGCTACGCCACATCAATGAACCTCCTCGGTCACATAAATTTTGCTGCATCCATCACTGCATCTCTGATAGCAAGGAAACCTCCGGGAGCATGTCTAGGCAGACAGTAAAATATTGGGAAATTTATGATGACCCAGTTGTCTTTTTTTTTACATAACCTACCTATTAGATTGGGGACAAAGAGAAATATGTTCTCCTTTGGCTGGTCAGGCATGTTGAGGCTGATGCTGGGGAGAGGAGGAGACCAGGAGGAGGAAGATGATGATGGTACCCAAGCACACACAGACAACTAGCTTCTGCTGCCCTCGTCCACTGACATCACTTGTTGTTGATTTCCTACCACAACCTTTCACCTTTTGGGAGCACAGTAGTATTTCATATCCATTCCATACAATAAATAACTGTCATTCTTGCGATGTTTGTATCTTTTTATTGCCAAAAAGGGTATTATTTTGCACTTTCAGTATTTTTGGTGAGAAAATTTGTGGTTTTCTTGCCCTCAAATCCCCCATCATGCAATGCGAGCGCATGCGCCGAAGCCAAATAACAAGAGTAACTATGGCGCTCCTGTCTTTGGAAAATGGACATGAATTCAGTGGGAAAAGGCCCTAAAGAAAGGCATATAGCGTTTATGTTAGCTGATGCACTTCGACAAGAAGATGCAGAGAAGTTCCTAGAAGTTTACGACACTGTTATTCCTCAGGAAATGCCCCTTGATGAGGTAAGAAGCGGTGGGTTTCGCCGGCCCTCTACCGGCCGGAGCATCCACCTGACAGTGCAAAATTCTTGACATTGCGATCGTTGCGGCACGCTTTCCGTCGTAGTTTTCCGTCGTTTGACACTAAAAATCTCTTCTTCTCTGTAACATTGTCTCAGAGTTTCTCGCACACACATAGTGGAAGAGATATGTGGCGAGGAAAGCGTTCATTTTGTGTGTAGAAAGATGCGCCACATGTGTGAGTGGGAGGTACGATCCTCCATGGCGTTTTCACGTCAGACCAAAGTCGAACGATTTCTCGTCATGATTCACCATCACATCATGATGGGCGCTGCGGGAAAAAAAAATACCGGCTAGGCCTCAACCTCTCAGACAGGTCAAGTTGTGGGGGTTAGAGGGTCTAGATTTTGAGGTGGAAGAGTAGTCGGAGGTGTCCGTTCGTGAAGGTTCCAGAAACTCTTTAGATTTGGCCAGATATACAGCATAACAGGTCACAGCGTGGGCTGACTCGAATCGTGAAGGCATATGAATTTATTTTACAAATCGTCCGCAGTTGAGTGCACTCTTTATGTGCTGCTTGTGCCGCCGCATATGATTATAATCTATCTGATATTCCTCCCGCTTTGCTGGTAAATTTATGATACTTGTGGTGATGTGTTTTGTGTTTGTTGATATACATCTTCCAAATTTGGTTTTGAAGTGTATATACTTTGTTGTGTCAACATGTGGTTGGTGACTAGGAACATGGTTTTGGTTGAGGTTTTCATCTGTGCGTGCTGGAAGTAGAAAATATAAAATTGTGAAGTTTGACAGTTCAGTTCTTTGGACATGAACCTAGATTGAGAATCTGAGATATATGTGTATTCATTTGCCCGAAAACAACAAAATTTGCCTCATGGAATAACACAACAGATACAGCGTATGCTGTTTTGATTTAGCCTGACCAAGAAGGTTTTAAAAATCAAATTTAACGCTTAGTTCTAGCGGCCCTTCCACTGGCCCTGGCAGCAAGAGATTATGCAACACAGGCTAGTTTTCAGTCATTTGAAACAAAATTGTTACAAAGTATCTAAACGCAGGCTCGTAAAATTCTGTATCAAAATGAATTCGTAGGCATGCCATATTTGGCCATTTATTGGCCATTATTTAAGGGCTAAAGCTGTTTAGGTACTCAACTGTTACAACAAATGAGCTCTAATATTTAACATGATGGCCAGTTTGACTCTCTGGCCTTAGCATCTTGATTCCCCCTTGATTTGGCCTTTTGGGCATAAAGATTTATCTTGATCTGTAGCAATGCCATCACGCCCACGCTTAGAATTCAAAATCACATGTACAGCCATCGTGATCGAGTTAAACAATATTACAAATGGGATGTTTCTTTCTTTGTCAATCTTTGATTCAATTGACTAAAACTTAGTAATTGATTTTGTAGTCATAATGATATAGTCTGTTCGTGTTAGGAAATTGCATCTTTACTGCAGTGTAGGTTGTTCCGTTCAGGTGCTCCATCATTAAATGAATGTTCAGGTGCTCCATACATGAAGGTTTTCTATTTTTAAAACATTTTTGGACACATTTATATCAGCTGTTTGATGATATATGATGATATCAGCTGACAAGTCAATCATGACAGTTATGGAACTCATGCTTAACTGTTTTTGATTATGTATATAAGGTAATATAAAAGTAAACTGTGACTTCATTTATAAAATGCCAAAATAAAATTACTGCATAGATTTTGCAGTAGTTGGTATCAAACACATGAAGAGAAGCATTCAACAAGGGTAGACTCTGTGTGGTACAGATATGAACACTGTAATTTTTGTATGCATATAGATACATGTAACATTATTCCCTTAGGGTGCTATGTCACATAGTATGTGTTTGATGAAACATCCGAGTGCACACCTTTGATATCTTTGTAGAACTGACAAAAAGTTATGAACTTTGATGTGAAAAGGACCTTTCCACAATGTCTCTAAGTATTCAGAAAAATTTTGAATAGCAAGTGTAATAGACAAAAATTAGAACCACTCTATTGCTGTATGTATAATGTACACATGTTAAATGAGCCATTATGATTTTGTAATAAGTCATGGGGGTTGTAACATTTACATGTGCATTCTTCATACATGCACAGACATAGAAGAATTCTGTTGTACACCCTTCCCAGACCTTAGCTTGCATTCAGGATGTTCTATCTGTATAATATCTGTCATGAATGTGTATTATGAGGGATTTAATTTATTTAGGTTGTCAACATCACAATGGCTGAATATTAGTCTTCTGTCTAGACTTAAGAAGGATGAATATTGCAAGATAAAATCATCATCAATGAGAGGAGATTTTATTATTTCCGTAAGTACTTTCAGCTCACGATGATAGCTTGATATGAAACATCTTTGGTAAAAGACAGGATTTCTAAAGTGTAAGCTGACATGAGGTTCTTCAATCAAATTCTCTCAATGCAAGGACCGCCTTGTTTAATATCAGGGCTCGAAACTCATCTGGGGGAATCGGTAGCCTGTATTTACACAAGCTCTCGGCCGGAGGTTACTGACCCCCACATGGCGGTTACAGGACCGGCTGGCCACTAGGAGCGCGATTCGTCAGGCTAAGGGAATCGGTACGTGCACCTAACCCAAAAATGTAGGTGCAGGGAAAAAATGTTGGCTATCTGCAGTATCTGCTTTATATCATGCTGTGCACCCAAAAAATTTTCTGTGCACCTAAATTTCTAGGTTAAGTGCACCGGTACACTCATTTATTGCCAAAGATAAATCTGAAGGCTCAAGCCCTGTTCCTTCTTCATACCCTGGCCCAAACCTGCCGCCCCCTGCTGGCTTGCTGTAGCTGCAAAGGTCAACTGACAGCCAAATTACTTTGCAGTGCCTCAATCGACGATTGCATCAGCACAGCAACCCGCTGCTCTAAAAATTTCAATGGCCGATTATTGCGCGGCTCACTTTTAGTCTGAATTCATAGGTGGTTGTTTGAAGGCCAGCAAAGCTGTATGACTGTAGAAGTCTTAGCGTTGTCTGATGGATAGATACAGTAAATCTTGAAACGTTCGCAGTGGTTATTATTTTCGCAGTTTTCACGGTGACCTCCTCACCGTGTCACCACCCCGCTAATATGATTGAGTTTCCATTGATGACTACAGCACTGCGCTTACTGTAAACTGAAAACCTGCCTTCCCTGCCCAGAAGTCCACTGTTTTCTGCTGCTGCAGTAGTAGTAGTAGTAGAAACATCCTGCAGTCACAATCAGTCTTCCTTCCCTGCCTACTGCAAAAATAAAACTGCAGTGGAGCTACCACAGTAAATGCATTTAAAGACGGAAAATACACCACATCTTCAACCTGTTTCTCTTTTTCAGATGAAATAGAGCCTAACTGGAACTAGCCCTAAGTATGTTGCATTGTGAGCAACACTCTTGAGTATCAAACCAATTTCTGTTGTTTGTGAAAATGTTGAATTTGTGGCACATCTGGTACATGTACCAGGGTATTATAGATGATGAGCATGTCAGGAGGTAGGCGCGGTTTCTTGATTTGTTGCTTTAGGGTGATTAATGGCTGCTGGAAGATCTCAAATAGAATTGAGTTCAAGTGGCTTAAGTGGAGATTGTCAAGTTCCTGTATATCTAATACCATTAAAACCGTACATCACAACCCACCACCTACATGTAGTTGGATATAATGAATTAAAACGTAACAGGACCCCCAAATTGCAACTTGATTGCTCAAACATGGGACAAGAAAGATTTGTTTGGTTAGTATTTATTTCCCTTTCCAGAGGAATCATTTATTCGGTACGTGTTCATATTTTCCTATAAATGACACATTTACGTGATACTTGGCAGGGTCATAAGCATTAGTTCAACTGCCATGTAACTACAAGTTGCCAATTGTACTAGTCCTGTAACAATTGTTGTGCAATAACCTGACAGCATATACTAGTAGTAGCTAGGTTTGAAAAATTTCCACCAACCCACATTCTAAAACTGACTTTTGATATTAAGCATATTAAGCGTTATTTTCTGATACTTAGATGTCAAGAAAATGCTGCATACCTGTGCACTATAGTGTCTTTACATACATAACCCAGGTATTTAGATGCACCTATGCCCCCAGTGGTATGAATAAGGTGCACAGCTCCAATTTTGGACGCACAAAAGTTTATATGCACCCAGTATTTGGAGCCCTGGAAAAGCATGGTCAGATGTAAATTTGCCAACGGATACATGTATGTATCTGTCATGTTGTCTTGCAGTGATCTGAAGCATCTCTTGCATCTAAGCTCAATATACAGTTGCAAAGACATTTAGTGTTGAACTTGAAAAAGACAGCACATAACATAAATGTCATGTTCCTGTGAGACTTACAGTAACTCTCAGCTCAGCAAAGTGAAATAGAATTAAGGTTAGCCCTTTGTGAGCCTTTCAAACATTCTGCTCTGGTGCCAAACAGTGATCAGTTGAAAAAGTCATTAAATCTTTACAGCCTAATGCATAAAGTCATTATCTGAGTAGTCAAATTCTAATGCCTTTTTGTGGACTTGTGGGTGTTTCCTGTATTGTATTGTTAAATTCAAGTACAGTGCTGTATTACCCAAAAGATGGAACAGTGGAGTGGGCAAAACTTTCAATATTTCAGTTGAGAAAGTCAAACCTTGTAGGTTAAGCATATTAGAATACATTAACATTAGCACGTGCTAGATTACATAGTATGATTTACAACACGTACACCTCTAAGTGGAATTATCAAAAAGATTTTTTCCTCAGTATTAATTATGTAAGGATTTACTAAGAATTTGATGCAGTCTATGGACAAGCACAAGTATACTGTATACAGCATGCGCAGACTTGTTAACTACATTTGTATTTACTTACAGAGGTGCTTCAGTATATTGCATTGAAATGTAGCTTGTACAGATCTGTCCTGTATTTGATTTTTCACCTCGTTCTTCTCACAGCTAAGGAGTGACTCTTGTTCTCTGTTTTTTCTCCTGTTTTCCTCCCAGCTTTCCTGGTGTGGTGTTTGCAGTGTTGAGTTTGGCGGGGGTGTGGGTGCACATCTTTACATGCCACCGTTCTGTCTTCACTAGGTAGATCACATCAAGGAACGTGCACGAGAGTTGTCCGAACTCCCCGAGGAATACTTTCAGCAGGAATTCAGGCTTGTCAAACAATCCCTGTCCTCGTCGGGTGGCGATCAGCCCGGAGCTGGTCAGTCTGGGGGCGGTCAGTCGGCTGACCTTCCTGAGGAATATTACCAACGCAAGTGTCGCCTCCAAAAACGTCCGCGCCCAGGTTGTAGCTCAGTGTCAACAGCAAGTAACAATACGGATAACCAGGGCCAGGGGGGCACAGGGACTTGTGGCCAAGCCCTGAAGCATGCAAAGATCAGTGTCCTAGAAAAGATAGCAAAGACAACATCCGTGCTCGCAGCTCTTGAGTCAGCTACCACAGAGTTAACGGTGATCCAAGAAGGCGGGTGTGGCGCCGACGACCAAGAGAAGGAAGAAAAAGAGTCATCCGCTGCTCCTAAATACCCCGTATCCACACGCGCTACACTTCCATCCCTATCGCAGCTGTACAAAACGGCAGAGAAACTGAAAGCTTCAAGTGAGCAGCTAAGGAAAATGTGGGAAAACAGGGAAAGCGAGAAACCACCGTTCGGATACCCTCCCGATGCTACCAGTATTACAAAATCTGCAATGACCCTCTTGAATAAAGGAGAGACTAAGGAAGGAGATGGTTCACTTGATGCAATCCCGACTACCGGGCTAGAACGCCGGGGTTCCCTGGACAGTGGAAAGGACGATGATAGGCAGTACGAGTCTAGTGGCAGCAGAAGAAGCAGTGTTTCGCAAGGCGGTCGCAAAAAGAAGAAAAAGAAGAAGAAGGCTAATAAAAGTGAGTCCCTTCGTGTGGCAGCTAAATTTCAGGAACGTTGTGTCATGATAATGTCCAACTTCTTAACCCAAAGGCCATGGTCATGGTTGAGGATGTGCATGTACTTGTCTTGACCTCTCACCTTTGCACTCTGTCATGAGGATTTATTATACTGTTCCAGCCTTCAGTCTTCTAGTTTGGTCTTTCAGACAACCTCAAGCCTAAAATTACTGGCATATTTGTTTCATGTACTTGTATTTTGAAACAACTGGTACCCTAAAAGGTTTCTTTCAGAATAATTCATGTTTGTTGATTTTTAAGCATTGTATGTATTTTTTGGGGGCCTGGTTGAAAAAGATTATGGCTGTCCTCCATACTTTGCCTGGTGTTCTTCACCATTAAAAAAAAAGTTGATTATTTTAAGAAAATGTTTACATATTGATAGAATGTGTTAAAGAGGCTCTTTAATGCACAATAGTGAGTCATTAGTGACAATACCAATGGTTTTCGACTGCTTCAGTCTCCACCAGTAACTTGCAAAGCGCAGTTCAGAAAACAACTGGTTAGTTATGGGGAGCCTTATATAATTAACTAATGTACTACTTCATCCATAGGTTTTAACAGTTTGTGACTGTGAAGAAGGCTAACCACTGGATTAACATGTTGCTGCATCAATTATTCAATGGGTATTTCTGACGATTAACATAGTTTTCTATACACAACCAATGAATTAGTACTTAGCTGACGTTTCGGGTACTGTCTGTCACCTTCCTTGGAGCAATACTGACCAAAACTTTGGTTACATGTTACTTTGGTTGGCACGGCTGTCTCCAGGACCCGTGCATTCGTCTCGGGATGGAAATTTGCTTCTTGGAACGAAAAAAAATTCACTCTTTCCGTCCCATATTCTGAACTTAATGACTTGAAATTGATGAAAAGGTATCTTTGTAAGCTTAAAATGACTAATTTAACAATGAAAATTCAAAACATCGGCTCCCAAACTATGAGTGGGACGGAAAAAATTCAAAGCTGGAGACAGCCCTACATGTAGGTATACACTTTGCAAAGAACTATATTAACCAGCAGTAATTTACCACCCTAATGAACCTACACCCAGATGTATTTCTTGTGTTCTAACAGTTCACTCCTCTGTTCCTCCAGGTGGAAAGCAACAGTCTGTGGGTGCCTTAAAGTCTGCCTCATCAGAATGTTCTATAGACAGTGATAGTGGGACCATAAACAGTCAAGATGGGGCTAGCTCCAACTCGGTCGACAGTGGTAAGAGCAATGCTTCTAATCCCGAAAAGAAGGAAACGGATCCCATCGTTATAGAAAAAGCACAAAATCCAGAAAACACAGAAAAATTAACTCTTACTAGTAACGGACTATCAAAGGATATGGTCAAGGGGAATGCCGCGAGAATCGGAAACGAGCTCGCGAGCACACAGCAGCAAAATTCTACAGAAATTCCTCTCACTCCGGGAACTATGCAAGAAGGTACGAAATCTGTAGGACAGCCCACGTCGAGTCCTTGGGGAGGAGGAATGACCTACGCTAGCAAACTGAAAGCAGGGCTTGAAAAATTTCGAGAAGGGGATCCTAACATGAACAACAAAGACTCCATGGATGGAGAGGAGAGTGGGAACATTGTCTTGCCAGAGGGGAGCAGTGGAGAAGTGATTGTGCCAAACGGATTACCGGTGGTGGAAATATGTCCAAAGGAAGAGGAGCCTGTGGTGACCATGCCTCAGGACGTAGGGGGGGCGTACGATAATGCCAAAAGCCAGGAGCGAGAAGGGTACCCCCATCTAAGTGCTGCCAATCTGGAGAAGAATGTTTCGCAGAACAAAGGGACTGGAAAGGTCGACCCTGCAGAAGGCAAGGGTCCCGCTACGGCGGGGCCCTCTGAAGCCTATGCAAGGAAGGTGTGCACTCGTGCCACCCCCGCGGGAGCCGTCTCGTGTTCGGAGGAGTGCAAGACTCTCGGGAAGGAGGAGACTTCCCTCCAGGCCATCCTTCTCAACTTTGAAAACAGTCCATTTCAGTTCCTCTTGCCGTCGGAGGTGTTTGATGGACCCAACGCAGACAGTGCAATTCAAGGTAGTAATCGATCGGAGAACATGCCAGCTGGAGGCCAGGGTGACGTGGGCAAGCTCCATGTCAGGGTGAGCAGGGATTTCTCCCTCACTCCCCCCGAGGTCCCCCAGTACGAGTTTGGACTGGGAAATACTGTCTTGCCAGGTAGTATAGGTGTAGTAATGATGGACAATGCTGCTGTAAAAAATGTAGACATGACCAAAGGGAATTACTCACACAAAGAGGACCCTGGGGTACACACGGAGAGGCCCCCCGTTCCTTCTGTACCGGAGGAAATAACATACAACTTTCAGGAGGCTGCCAACTACTTGTACAGAGGTAAGGGAGGCTTTGAGTCATCAGTCCTGTCATTTCTGTTTTGCAGTTGTTGAATGTTTTAGAAGATTTACATGGTGTTCTGGAGGTATGAATTCTCATGTGCTAACTATTCCTATTTTGTATCCTAGAATGGGAACAAACCTTTAAGCAGTGTCAAGAAGGTTAGTATCCTTTTTTTGTTGAGATTAGAATATGTAAATCCTCATAAAAGTTGACAATTTACCACTTAAAAGGACAGTAAGCTAATGTACATGTTTAACTTACAGATAATTGACCAAACTTATTTAGATCCAAACCTGTACCTAAACCCTTGCAGTGTTCATGTAATACAGTATGATACATAAAGATCTCTTTACACATGTATCTCCTTGCAAGCCTTGCCACGATTTATGTTTTTTTATTTGTTAAATCAAAACTCCCACGCTTGTTTTCCCAGATCCAACAAAAGTGCAGTACTACAAGAGTGGGCTTTCAGCGTAGCCACGGTGACAGAAGGAGATGGTCTGCGCTTCAAAATTTGCCATTCAAAGCATTGCGATCTCCGTCGGAAGAGACCCATGGAGGGAACGAGTGTTACAGGGACATATTTCTGGGTGACTGTAAGTCACGTTCACAGTCAGCACCGCCACACATGGATGTGGTAACTCATAGATTCCCAAATACAGCTGACTTCATTCACTAGACGCCAACAATGAATCAGGAAAGATCACGGCTCTTTTCCATCTAAGACTAAGGAGATGCTGTACCCCAACCAAGCTGGACGACCCGTCCGCAGTAGATAGTTCAACATTTAAGTGTAACTGACAAACAGCCCTCCGTGCATCCGCCAATGAGAAGACTGGAGGGAAATCTTGGACAACAACACTACATGTACCATATGCATGAGCCTGCTAGTACAAAATGTTCCACCGCTTCAGAATTGAAATTTGAAGAGAGAAAAAGGCTGACTTGCGAGGAACTTGGATCCAGTATAACCATTTTATGACAAGTTACCGCAGAATCACAGTGGCTATGGAGAGGAAAACTGATTTAATCATCCAGCGCTTAGAAGGTGTACCAGTAACTACAGCCTTTCTTGATTTTTGCTCTAAGGTAAAGGGACGTATCCTTATTAGAACCTGCCAATTGAAAGGGTTTTATAGTGGTATCATAGGATTTTCTGTCAGCTGTGTTCAACAAAGGTTCTGCCATGCAATCTAACAGGCAGATGTAAGTGCTTTCTTGTGCAAAGGAACTACCATGTAAGTTTTAACTACAGATTTTGCAGTACTAGTCATAACAGATAGGGGGAGCTTTTGTACTCTTAAATCATAACACTATACGGAAATGCTGTTGGTGTGAGTTGATGTCTTGTACAGGTAGCTTTGAGCATTATTTCAATCTGGACGCAGTTTGAACATCACAAACCAAAGTTGGGCTTGTACCCATAATGTACATTGTAAGTAAATAGTATTCAGCTAAAGCTGTCTTTGCAGAAGGTTAAGTTTTGTATCTAAATCTCTGGAAAAAAAAGGAAAACAAAAATGTGCTGTAAAACAGTGGTAGGAATGATGATATGTTTCAAACATGACAAATATCTAAAGTTTTATGCAGCTATAAGAAGAATTTTTGTAAGTAACTGTACATATTTGTTCAAAGTTTAGGAAAAGTGTTGACTGTTTTGAGCCCTTATAATATTTCATAACTCGAGAAACTCCAACAAAATAAAAGTCATCAGGCATTTGCCTAGATAAATGAGTACAGACATGCTGATTGGGCCATAGTGTGAAAAAGGATGGTATGCATTTCACTATTAGTCCATTTCTCTTTGCAATTTTTGAGCAATTAAGCACACAGTAGTAGTACTGTACATTGTACGTACCATCCACGATACGATCCACTGTCAACATTTTCATACGATATTTGTGTTCAGCATTGTACTAGTTAAGCGTAATATTGTAATTTGTCATTCTTCCGCGGTAATTATTGTAAGTATGGAAAGTATACTGATTTCGCATCATTTCAAGGGTTGAGGAAAAAAAGTATACTGGTGCCATGTGAAAGAAATCAACTGTTTACCTCTAATTATCAACCTTGTCCCTTCTATGGGCTCACTCTTGCACCAATGTTTTAATGATCAAAACTTGTATCAGTAGAATGGAGATGAAAAAAAATCCTACCCTAGGTTATTTGCAACAGGCCCTTCCCATCAAAACGTAGACAACCAAAATGAAAACAGAAATACAAAAATTTGATGGACATGCAGCCACTCTCATTGGGCAAGCCACTAATTACTATTTTTTAATTGGTTGAACCAGCTAAATGCGTTAGACAGTCAATATCAGTCTGTGACTGTAAAGGTATCGGCATCAGACTAGACAACCCACAATTCACTCAATTTGTCTAGCACTGTTGGCGCTTTGAGTTTGGGAAATTTTGTCTTCCCCCTTAAAGAACGTTTTCAACTAGTGTGTTTGTAAACAGGTTGATGGGCATTTTACCTGAGAAAATGTAATGAAAAATGAATGTGTTGTTTCTTACAGAAATGTAGTGCACCAAAAAGCCCTTCAAATATCTGCTGTAAAACTGTTGATAACATTTTACCGGATTAAGGATATAAAGGTACATGAAATTTGGCAGGATTTTTTTTCTGCATGGCAAAAGGGGGCACAAAAACCGACTCCACATTTTACTGAATTTTTAATGCTAGTTGCATGCTTTTTTTAGCTGGAACCTCTCAGATAGTATACCCTTAGATACTCCACCATGCAAAGGGATAGCTCCTTGTATATATAAAAAAGGCCAACAAGCATTCCTCATAGCACAGCAGACTAATACTAGAGTAGATTGAAATAGCTACCTGGTACCACTGACAATGTTTGTCAATGGGAACAAGACTACAGATGTAAGGGGAGGGATAACATGAGCTGGAATCTAAATATTTCACCATCATTTTGAAGTGCTTTACAATGCACTTGATCACTCAGCCCCACACGTCTTTCAAAAAACAATGGGGTCAAAATCGGGCAAGAGTTGGAAAGTCAAATGTGAAAATCTTTCATTAGTACTTTTTGTTCATGATGAAACTTTTCTTCAAGTAAAATGTCCTTGATGCATTTCAGTTCGGCCAAAATCTCCCCCCCCCCCAAAAAAAACCCCACTAGATATACTGACCAAATTGTTTGTCAGGGCCGTAATCGTATACACATCAATTTAGTCCATACCAAACCAAAAGAGTTTAAAATCAGCATTAAGTCATGTTTGTTGTCAGATCATTTGAGCTATGTCTTATGAAGATTTGTCTTGACCCCCCCCCCTTTCCCCGTAATGTTAATAATGCTGCTTGCTCATGTGGCCAGAGGGTCAATGTTATATTACATTTGATGAATAGGTATGAAAGAATATTTCGATTTCCAATATAAACTGATATGTTGATACCACCAAATATTTACCTTGGCAAGTGCTGATATTAATGAGATTTGAACTTTGCTTCATACATCGTCTCAGTATGTGTAAGATTTTGTTGTAAGAAATTGTAACCTTAAGCGGGTAGCTCACTGTACTGTGCCAAATTGCGTCAACTTTACCAATTTTTGCCAATTTTCCCTTGCGGTAACACTGACATGCGATACATTTACATATGAAGCCCAGATGAGCCAAACAAAATGGCCACAATTTCAGTTCTCAGTTTCGAAGCAAGTTAACTTTGTTGGAAGTCAGTGTTAAAAAATCCACTGAATTAGAAAGAAGTGCAATGATTAAACATTCATTGATAAGAGATTTGCATTGATAAATGGATGTTTTTGCATCCATTTGCGCCATTTTCCAATTACAAATTTCATGAAAAATTTTTAGAACTCTGAATTGCAGGTGATTAATTGTGCTAGTCTGCTCCACTTATTTGGCGAGGTCCCATGAGATACCCGCTTTAGGACTTGTAAGTGTATACGTTAGCTGTTATGGCCTTAGTGCTGACTAGTTTATATGTCAATGTGATGCATAACTGATCAAATAGACTTTATATATAAGTTAAGCAATTTGTAACTGAACTATGGAAAAAGCCAAGACTTTCAGCTTGTTGCAAGGAAAGGAGATTTAAGATAACTTCCGTGTTACGTTTATGTACATATTTAAGGATGTTTTTGATGCGGTGCAATACATGATTATATATTGTGTCTCCCGGTATGTAGATGTACCCCCTTTGTCAATATGAGAATTATGTTGAGCCTGGTTATTATTCAGCAAGTTGTATAATCTGTGGCAAAGACAGTGTAGTTAGCAACTAAGTGTGGGTTGAATCCATGATATGGTTTGTCAAAGTTTCTTCCTGTATTCAAGGTCCAACAACAAACAAGTGTTCTGTAACAACCTATCAGCTCTTCTACCACAGGGCAGTGTTTAAGTTTAAGATGTGGGTTGTGTAGATCATATGATATTGTGTCAAACCATCCAGTCCTAGTTGGACTTTGTGTTCAACACTGTATCTAAGGGGAAAGAATCTGAATGCGACAAAAACTTTGTTCAGTTGAAATGCTTTAGTATTGGAAAAGTGTTTTCTGGCCCGAGAATATTTTGATTCACAATTTAGTCTTAGTTGTTCAAATCAAGTACAAATGCAAAAAAAGACTGTGGGAAATTCATTTTACATGCTCAAAATGTGTAGTCGCTATTTTTTAGACACAAAAAAAGATCTTTAACAAGTACACACAAAAAAGTTGAGATCTGTCCAGTACAGAAAACGAGGTGAAAATTCCAATGATTCAGCCATCATTTTACTCCATATGTAGAACATTCACAGCACATTGTTTAGTTTGCATTGATAATGTCATCTGCTACCGATAGTACATGTACTTCATACTATGTACCAAACTATGGTGCAAAAGCAACCTGCTTTTCTATCAGACCAGATTACAGTTACCTTAGAACTCTGTTATAAATACCGGTACATAAGAAATATGGCTGTGGAGGATCCATTGAAATCTGTGATGAAAATGAGGTGACTATAATTCAACATGACATGACATTTGCTCTTTGTGCATGTAGCTACGAATTCTCTTGTTCAGGTATTTTGTGTGGTAAATTGCTGCATCGATTGGTACTTGGTAGGACTGAACTATAGCTTTTACACGACCATTGTCACAAGAACATGTAGTGTGGTAGAGCTGAAAGAATTGCATGGCAAGCTTACTGATTTTGATGCTGCAAACAGGAATTTTGCCCCATGCAAAGATGTATCTTAGGGTCATCCCAAAATACTTCTTTCTTTCTTTTTGGTAATTTTATTGATTTTCGTTGTGTAGGTTATATGATTCCAAATTTGTATGAGTTAGATATCTGTTTTCTGTTATGTTTTGTTGATCCGTTGCTAGGTCTTTCTTGTGTAAATGTTTTAAAGAATATAGGCTGTACATTTGCCAACCCAAAAGAAACACATACTTCTGTCTTTTGTTGTTTTGATAGCATGCATGGTTCCAGCAATTTGGATCAAACTGTCAAATGGATGTCAACTCCCAAAATTGTTTTTTTTTACAACTTGTAGCATTTGCATGTTTTTCTACATTGCACCAACAACGAATGATATGTTTTATACGAAATGTAAATCTTCATACAGACAATGTTTAGAACCTGTAAACTAACGCTTTTTTGTATCCAAACTCTGAATTCTGTAGGGACTTGTTCCTACTTCATCTAGCCTGAGCAATTTCTATACTAATTGAATGAAGGAACAAAGAAACTATGTTGTCTTCTCTATTCTGTTTCATGTATGGTTGCTATGGAAATTCCCTAGTAACATTATTGTATAAAGGGGTAATTAAACAAAGATAGTGTTTCCAAAAATACCAATAGTTGTTACATTTCACCTGTTTTCATTGACTAGAATTTGCGCCACAAGCCATGGGGAAGACAGCTTTATGCCAATGTAAAGCAATTACATCAAGGCAAATGAATTGGTAAAGTTGTCCCTTGTTACCATGCATGTTAACTTTGATTTCTAGTTGCCTGTTTAAGCTGTGTTTGAATACATGTAAAACATCCACACTTTCGTCCGCACAGTCAACTTCTGTTATCTCGTATGTTTGTATACCTGACAAATAAGTACAAGTAGGTGTATTGTAACGGCTGACATCACATTGAATGTATGGTACCATGGGCTTGATGCTGTACAAAGTTGTGAGCTCTGTCTGTAAATAGACACACTGGTCTCTCATGTTGTATGTACCACCTTGTTTCGGTCCCCACCCATCCATGCACTTTGGAAGCCTTTTGTTGCTCAATGCAATAAAGATAGTTTCGCAACAGCACAGTCTGGTGATGTTGGTTGGTGTACGTGGGTTTTATTCCAATTCAAAAGCTTTTGGTAAGGACTAGTCTTGGTCATTCGAAAATTTTGATAAGTCCAAATACTTAAGCATGATTAAAATGTTCTAGTCAGCCATCCGTTACCGCGGGGAGGGGACAGAAACCCCCGGACAGCTGGAGTTTGCGTTATACAGAATACAAATACTTGTGTTGGAAATTGTAGCTAAACTTTGATACAGAAGGACTTCTACCAACACAGATGAACTTTCAAGTGAAATAAAAAGCTTTTGTTGTTGTGCAATGGCATGGTAGTGTGGGTATTCTAGTGGAAACGAGATTGAGGGGTCACAGGTTTCATTCCTGGCTAGATGTCGTGTCATTGGCAAAGGCGCTTAACAAAGCTTTCCATACGCCACCCAGGTGTAAAAATGGGTACCTGACTTCGGTTGGGGAGGTAAAAGGCAATGGGAGGAGAGGGATGTCATGCCCTAAACACAGTAGACGCTGCTGCCTCCAGAAAAAGGCTACCATGTATGTGACTACCTTTACCAAACGCTTTTGTAGTCGTTCTACTTCATAAATATGTTGTGATAAAAGGTGTACTCGTGGTGTTGAATGTAATAAAATACACTGTGAAGTGTGAACCTGGGAATGATACAAAATGAAATAGAACATGATCATTCTCCAATTTTCATTATTATCTCACAATAACCAGAATGTTTGGAACATAATTGTTCTCTAATTTCCAGTATTACCTTGCAATATCCAGAATGAATTGAAAATGATGGCTGTCCAATTCCCAATATCATCTCACAATATCTGGGAGAGATGAAACATGAACATAATTGTTAAAAGATTTTCATAACCATCCTAGCTATACATGGAACACATTATTCTCCAATTTTCAGTCTTATTTCACATTATAAGGAATGGATAGAACACAATTGTTTTCCAATCTTTTAATTATCATGTCACAATATCAAGGATTATGGTTGAGCTCCAGTTTACATCAAACGTGTATAAATCCGAAAGACAGAATGGGAGGACGTCATGCTGCAGTTCTGACCAGACCTGACAGATGTCTCGCGTAAACTGCCATCAGCATTGTTGTAATGTTCAGCACCGAGAATAGGTGTGTTTGCATGTGCGCATGTGGTTGCTGTTCAGCACCAAGGACAGGTGGGTATGTGAATGATGTTAAGCACTCAGGTCAATTGTGTTTGTATGCGGATGGTGTTCAGAACCAAGGACAGGTGTGATTATATGTGGATGGTATTCAGAACCAAGGACAGGTGTGTTTGTGTTTGTGTGTATGTGGGTGGTGTTCAGCACCAAGGACAGGTGCGTTTGTAAGTGTGTAGGTGGATGGTGTTCAGCACCAAGGACAGGCGGGTATGTGGAGCACGGAGGAAAGGTGTTTTTGCTAATGCGTGTGTGAATTGTGTTCAGCACCAAGGACAGGTGTGTTGCTATTGTGTGTGTGTGGGTGTGTGAATGGTACTCAGCACCAAAAATAGGCCTGTGTATGTGTTTGTGGTCGGTGTTCAGCACCAAGGACAGGACCAATTATTTGATATCAGTATGGTTTTCAATGTTCTTTAAAAAGAATGGCATTTTCCCAGGTAACAATATTTGTAGTAACAGAATAAGTTATGAACTCTACCATGTGTACCTCAAACACGCCATGTCACACTCGCCATTTAGGGCAATCAAAAAAACAGCAACTATGATTGGAAATGAAACGTTACAATGGTCCCTATTAGAGCACTCAGTTTCACAGCTTGGGACGACAAGACTCCTAACTAGCGCTGACAAGCACTTTACACGCCTCCATTGTTAATTGTCGACGCCCATGGGGCTAATTACGATGTAATAAGAGGCAGAGTTCTGGAAATAAACTTTAAGTCGAGTCATTTGTCTTCCGTCGCATAGTCGGTCAAGTGTAATGATAAACGTGCACGGAGTTAGGCAAGATTGGTATCACAGTCGACGCTATATCAATATTGATAGTTCGTACGAATCGTCCCCTCCGATGCAAAGGAATTGTTTTATCAGCATGTATGTGAAAATCATCTCCAATTGTACGCCCTTTTCAACATTAATGATATTTCTCAGGGTGTATAGCCCGGGATAATACCCTTCAAGGATGTGGGTCACATTTCTTCTTTTTTTCATTTCATTTCATACATTTGTATTTCAGGGTACAGATTACAATCCAACAGAATGGAAATCCCGATCAAAGTCTCTAGGTCTAAAGACAAAAATTAAAGCTTTTCAAAATTTAGGTCTCATTGGATTGATTTGAAATTTTTGGATGTTTGACACTGTCCATTCAAACATCCAAAAATCATTGGACACCCATTCCTAGAATCCTGAATGGAGTCCCTGTCTAGCCTTCAATCGGGAGAGTCTGCCGGCAGAAATAGATCTCAGCCCCTACCCTGACATTTACGTGAGCCCTTCTTTGCATTAGGGCCTTGGCACAGACCGAACTCTAAATCGAATTACTAGTACTTTTCCAATCGCATTTCCTTCTCAACGGCATCTGCGTCATAGCGGTCTTGGCCAAGTTCCATTCGGTTTTGAAGTCTTTCACGAACAGCTTATGCGAGTAAATTTTTACATGGGTTTTTGGAATGGCTATGGATCAAAACAAATTGGCAATGTGAAGACAACCTCTTTTCGTTAGATGCACATACCCCATCATCGACTCTTCTATTAGGACTGTGGTAATAATACAGCGTATGCCCACCGGTTCACAAGAATCCAAGCCGTTCTCATTAAGAACTTTCAGCCCATTTCATTAGTCTCTACCGGACTAACCGCGTCGGCTATAGAGAGAACAGTTGCCGGGGGACTTTGGTCATGGAGGATAACATTCCCATCCGCAGTTACCAGGGTTGCAATATTGGACCCTATCTCCATAGCCGACCCCCTTCATACAGTTGACTCTATTTGGCCAATTTCTACTATTTTCCCAGCGACCCGCAGAGGCTGGTAGAGTCTACCATTTCATCCTGTGAAACGAAGGTGTGTGAGCGTATGTACGTGCCATGGATGTACAAAGACGAGTTCGTTATGATTCACAGCAGTGTATTCTCGCTGCTATCTGATCCGTGTGATGTTGAAGGATGAGGTTCTGCTGCAGTTGGCGCCTTTGTGTGTGATATCGATGAACCACGCTGTGAAATATAATTAGTCTGTCTCAACTGCCATCAGTTGACCATTCCCTGCGTACTTCAGCGTAATTGCTCATTACAAGCAAACGCACGAAATGTGCGGCGACACAATGCCATCCTCCGCTCCTCTCCTCCCACCACCAAAAATAGAATAATTGGTCCCCTGTTGTGTTTCAAGTGTGCAACTCTTTTCTTTATGCTATACAATTTGTTGTCATAAAGTGTTTAAAGTGTGCAATCCATTTTCTACGCTATACAATTTGTTGTCATCAAGTGTTTAAAGTGTGCAATCCTGTTCTACGCTATACAATTTGTTGTCATCAAAGACTAACACCAACGGCGTCTGCAGTAGACTCGAATGGTCCGTATAAACTGCCAAGCGTCAGTATTAAGATTACTTTCCCTCGTTGGGCCATGTTGATTTGAATATATGGATGACATCCTCTGGGGACCCCAAAACTGATGCGAGCGTGCGAATAAAATAAGTTTTGAAAACAAAACGGTTGCCTTCATTATTATGAAATCTACGTGGTCAGGAAGGTTGAACAAAACTAAAACCCCAGACCCAGAGTATGGTATACCGAATGATACATTCTTCATTTTTGTTCTTTCACATCGTCTTTGACTTTGGAATTGACTTTGGCATTCTACGACATTAGTATCCGTTTTCAGAAATATTTTGCAATCTGCAATATATATTTCCTCATTTCGTAGATGCTTTGTATGTACGATTTACGATATGGCCGAAAATATTGGGGGGAAACTGATGCCTACCTACTGATGTTATATTCTTCAGGACGGCAACCGAAAACACACATTTGTTTCCCAAAGCCTAATACTTACTAATAGTAACGGCGTCTTCACTAGTCTCCAATGGTCTATATGAACAGCAGTGCGCCAGTGCTAAGATCAGCTCGCCCCACGTTCTCTCATTAGCCATATGAAGGTGGAATCACTCCCAATGTTGTTCGAAATACCACCTCCAAACTTGATCAGCCGGGGGACTCAATTTTCACCACTGGTCTACGTGATACCGTAAACGCAGAAGTATTCGCGGGGATTCAATTTTTGCTGTAGGGAGAAAGTGGATCTCGAGTGTTCGCGGTGGTTTTGAGTTTGAAACGATAGTAGCGCTACAGTCACACAATGGAACGGCTTTTCGAGGTGCTTTTAAGTTCGCGGTTAAGAGTTCACCGCGAAAACCGCGAACTTAAAACCATCGCGAACATTTCTGCATTTACAGTACATCTCCGAACTTGATAAGGGGGGGAGGACTCAATTTTCACCACCGGTTTGCGTGATATCCGCCTGAGAGGCCCCTGAGACCACGCCGATTGGCTGATACTAAACTCAATATGTTTTTCTGATATATTGTACGGTACTTACGTTTCATACACCTCAGATGCGGATGGAAGTAGTTTAGAATAGACCAAATGTCTGTCCTGTTTCGGGTGGTGTGAGGTGTTACCTCATTAGAATACATAATCATAAGTAAAAGTAAGCTCAGTCGAACCAGTTTAGCTAAATGCCCAATCGAACAGTTGAGCTACTCGTTTCACTGGTCGTGACAGACGCTATGTACAGTATTTACAGGTTCATTGGGAGATCCTCCTAGAGTATTTCAATTAACCTCTACCAGGCTCTGCGGATCGCTGGAAATTGTCCAAATGGGGTACATAGTATGCTAAGGGAGTCGGCTACGGAGATAGGGACAATAGATGACCGACGCGAAACATTATCTAACTATTCACTCTATTTTGCCAATTTCTCCTTTTTTGCCAGCGATCCCAGGAGCCTGATAGGGGCTATATTTCGACTTCAACAATGAATATTGGTTAACATCCCGCTCTAAGGGCTGTGCAAGTCGGGTGAGCGACAACAGTCGGGATTCGAACTCCCGACCTCACGGTCCAGAGGCAGGGTCACTAATCACTGGACTACGCGCGCTACTTTAGAATATCACCTTAATATCACATTTTGCAGAATCTGGTTAGCTTCTTCTTCTTGGCGTCCTACTCAAATGTTACATACACAGTCGGACGCAAGCAGAATTATTTATGGACAGTTGCACTTTGAAGGTTGTATGATAAGCAGCACTGCCTCGGATAGACCATCCCAAAGACTGTCAGCCACCAACTTACTATCATCAAGCTTCCAGGCGTCGGCCTCTCCGGGGTTCACAGATAATTCTACCGTTTTTTCAAGACAGTGTCCTTTTATAGGGAAATCAACACTAAACATGCATGGCCATTGATAGCGTCGGATGGCAGAGTGCAAGTCGGATGAGTGACAACAGCGCCGGGATTCGAACTCACGATCTCGCGGTCCAGAGTCAGCGTCACGAATGGCAGAGTGGCTAGGTTATGCTAGGGTCACATTTCCTAACCGGAATCCGGCCGGGCTGTTTGCGGAAACGAAAAATCAAAGTGTATGTCAATAAATTTGCACAAGCTATGCTCTTAAATAATTTTGGGTACGTTTTGTGTTTTTGTTGTCTTTTATATCATACTTTTCGTTCCCAAAGACTGCCCGGCCGGGCCCCGGATTTGAAATGTGACCCTAGCATTAGCGGACACGTGCAGGAGCTCGAGAAGTCACGGGTTCGATTCCCTGCTAGATGTTGTGTCCTTCGGAAAGGCACTTAACACGATTTTCCTCATTCCACCAAGGTGTAAAAGTTGGTACCTGACTTCGGTTGGGGAGATATAGGGCCAATACTGTGGATTGACACAGTTTGGATTAACACACTGTATTAACAATCCACTCACTGCCTTTACGGCCTAAAAAAAAGCTATAGGACTACCTTTACCTTTTGTACTATTAAGATGTGGATTTCTTCACATGTTAGAAATAAGAACAGCATATTACGTGTCGAGCATGGAATTTGTACAAATTCATTGTGCCGGTTTACACAGGTTTTCGGGGTCGACTCGGAATTGTGAGTGAAGAGCTTTGGGCTGCTCAAGCGGAGTTTTCTTACTAGAAAACGCTACTTGAGAGGCCTAGGGGTCTCCTTGCACAGTCATGAGTCAAGGCCAAGTCGACTCAAAAACGCATGTCTAAATCGGGCCATCGATTCATGTATGACGCACGAATATGACGCCAATGATTTAAAATGTGACGCATGCCCCGCCCACCTGAACAATACTCCACTTTCATATCACCCTCTACTACTATCCAGTATCCTCAGAGTTCTTTCGAGTGTCTGATTTGATAGGTGCGTTGTACACTGTTCTTCGTCCACCCACTGTATAAACGTGCGGAGTAAAGGGACTGTAGGGAACGTACTGAGTGCTAGGCGGTACACCGGCGGTATCAGCTGGGGAAGGAAGACTGGCGGCCAGCTCCCTCGGAGTGCGTTTCTCCTCTTCTAGTTCTACACACCCCGCCCACTGCATGGTCACAAGACTGGCAGACAAAGTTGGGGCATGATCCCAGGATTACCTCCGACACGAGCCAGACAGAAGAGGTCATTTAAAGGTGGGAAGTGCGGCTGATCTGATTGTCCAAATCACCTACACAAACCGCGTAAGTTGACGCCAAAAATTCAGCCTTGATAGGATCTTGTCGGATTTTTCCTCATCATCCCATTCCGCAGGGTACGGGGGAGTGACATTAACCGGGCGCGTTTAGTACGTATGCGCTAACTCAGACCACAGACGAGATCATGAAGAGATCAGTGAGTGACAGCGGAGCGCGGCTGGAACCTGGAACCGACCGGCCCAGCAACTCCCCTCCCCCGAGCCCCTCCCGAACTCAGCTCCCGGAGATGCTGCTGCAGCGAGCGGGCTGCCTGGAGGACCCTCCCGTGGACAAGGGAGGCAAGCTACGCAGTGGAAATTCTCGGAGCGTTAGTGTGACGGGCTCCAGCCATCGGTTGAGTCCTGTCTCGCCGTTCTCCCGCGACTGCCAGGCCCGGAGCTGCCCGAACTCGCCTCTGCTCAGAGTTAGGTCCGTGGACAGCACCTTACTCCCTCCCACCGACATCAAAGGCATGGTATCCTTCGAACGGGAGCTCTCCGACCAAATGGCGCGGACAAGACTGGAAGAGCCACAGGAATATGACCCTGAGAAAGGGGGACAAGGGAACAAGTCACCTGTTCGTATTGTCCTACCTAAGGTTCAATGACTGCAATGATGAGGGACTTGTTCTCGTAATTTGACCGTAAGATGATAATCATTGTCATTACTATTCTCATGGGCGTGAGGGACGTGGATATAATTCACAAATAAGGACGATCTGCTATGTGATGTGTTGTTATTGCCATCATTACTGGTCGCCTTGGTGACACGGCAGACGGATTTCCATGGTGTTTACATGTTGTTCCGGCGACGGACGTACGGAACATTTTGAGCCACGCCGGGTATGGAGCTTATTATATGTATGGTGAACGTGGATGTGGCTTTATATGCAGTGTTCGTGTGCGGTTTCTCCTCCAACTCCACAACACTGGTCACGGACAATCATGTTTTATGAATAATAGATACACCGGGATGACTAGAAATGTTATGGGGTCATTCAGGACAAAAGCATACCCTGTCACTTCAGTCCTAATGTATAAAAACACGGATGTAATATTTTTTCTGTATTTGATGAATTCCAAGGCTAGCGGGCCTCGTCTGAATTCAAATGTTCAGTGCAGTTGCAACGGGATTCGTGTTTTGTCATTCGCTGACACTGTCAATAGGTGAATTGTGGCTTGGTGAAAATATGATGTAATGATGATATGATGTATATGGTTGCAGTGCAGGTGCTCAAAAGGGTCACATAGGGTGAATAATTTCAACGTTGTCACCAATTTCGAGTTGTAGTGAAAATTGAATTGCATGCAGTGTTGACTTCATTTCATTTTCTGTGTATACGATATAAAAGGACGTGTCGAGCATAATATGTCAGTTCCTACAAATTCAATTATCTTTACAATGTACCCACCAAAGATGGAGGGCATAGCCCTGTTTTTGTTTGAAAGGTTAAGTGATTGAGAAATTAATTTCTAATCCAACCGCAGATCAGACAACCTCTGTATATATATATATATATGCAAGGCTCGTGTCTCCTACCTGTACCACTATACACTACAAAGCGCCAAGACAGTTATTGAAATCTTCTCTTGTTGTAATCATTTCTATTATCTGTCTTTTGTCGTAATCATTTCTTGTTACCTGGCAATGGGAACTAGCACAACTGGATCTACAGCTAAATTTGATATCTTATATCTAGATCTTGAGTCGCTAAGGGGCGGGCCAGACAACTGAACCTAAAACGAAAATGAGATACATACATAGAGTAAGAGTCGCCAAAGGGAAAGTCCGACCATTAACGAGTGCTTATTGATGCTGGGATGTTGTGTTGTGTAATAAGGCGGGGGCCGAACTGAGTAGTTGTTTTTAGCCTCCAACCCCTTCCTATGGGGTTATAGGTGGTAGAATGCAGCAAAGATAGGGTGAATTGGCCAGGAGAGGCAGGCAACTGAAGGGTATCATTTTCCCTTTCGCGAGTAGACTGTAATGGCCAAACTCTCTTGGCAAATACTCCATAGTCAGCATAGTCTGGTAGAGTAGTTGGTTGGTGGTCGTAGAGGGGATGGGGTTGAATCGTGTTATTTTATTTTAGTATTATAGACCACAAAAACGGCATTAACCTCTGTATATTATCTTAACCCTTCTAAATCTGTAAGGCTAACATGCAGAGAAGGGGTCAAGTCCTAATACATATACACTTAACGTTATACGTATTACAACTAACATTTTATACGTAGCAAGTTAGCAACCTTAAAAAAGTGTAGCGCTTGAATACACATTGGGCAACAATATCTAGTATTCCTATACTGGCCCCTCTTATCAAAAACACAGAGCCAGAGAGAGATAAGAGCATAGGTAGAGATGATCACTATCAGAAGCTCGACTTCCCAACAAACAATATCCAACTATTAGATATGCGATAATGGTTATAAGATGATCTTGTTAATCCGGATATGCGTCCTCAGGATACCGCCTTTAAGCACTTAGTGACAAATTAAAGTGGACAATTTAGAAAGTTGTCTTTTTTCCAAATAGTAACGTTTTCTCCTATGGTATTCAGAGTTACTGACGGGGAGTTGAATAAGTGTTTATCATACTGTTCATGTATGTATGTATGTATGTTCGTGTTTGATACATATGTATCCATCGGACTTGGAGACACAGTATATGATTTTTTCTCGTACAGAAACCTATACTTTACCTATCCTACCCGAATGCACGTGCTCGGATGCCAAATTGGAGTTCGATTATTTTGTTTCTTTCATGCGTTCTCCTTATCAGTGACCTGTGGGTTCAGACGTAACTAATGGTGGACGGGCTACAATGCTTCCTAAATCTGCCCTCTGGCGAACAAATGAGATAGAGGGCGCTATCTTATTTTTTCACTAGTTAGAGAATTCTTATATCTGTCTAATACTTTCGACTTAAAAACTATAAGTGAAAAAAATTATATATATTGTTATTATGTACTATCATCAAAATGGCATGCATAAAGTACTAATACGTATACAGTTTTTTTTCAATTATTACACTTTCTGACCTAAATTTCTTTTTTAAAAGAACTAAATACATGTGTTTTATCTAAAAAAAATCAGGCCTGGGATAAAAATTGTTTTCTTTTTCCGTACTTGTTTGTTAACCGTGCAATGAACATTACATGGAAATTGAATTTGATTTTATTAGCATACTCATGCCCTATGGCTAATTGCATACGACGGTATTTTCTCTGCATACCAGCTGATGATGACAGATGTGTGTTTTGTGGTTCTATCCGGGAGGTTGATTGAAAACCTGCTCATCCGAATTGCGTAACTCTAGTGTGAGAAACGTGTAATTTCCTCACGTCCTAACGAGTTTGCATCACACGCTGTTTGTTCCCTGGAATTCTCCCCGCAGTTTCTGCTCCAGTGCTCGTATTACATCCCTTTTCCACTCGAAGCTGCGACCGCACTGCGACCGCTGAACGACCAAAGATCTGACAGATCACTCAGCGAATTTCATAGATAAAGGACACATTTTCTCACGCTTTGTGTTGTCTTTAAAATCATTCCTTTACATCTTGCATCATATTCTAATTATAAAATTAAGGTTCACACAAAGTCCATTTTGGTCGCTGTACGGTCGGTCAGGGATCACCGCCTGATGGAAAAGGGCCTTATCGAGACGAAGCCATAGACTGATCGGCGGTGCGGTGAACATAACTAACAGCCCAACCTTGTAGTCACCTTCATGACTCGAGCCAAATCCCAGCAGACCGGCTGTACCCGGCTGATAAGCACCCACAGTGCTATCCAAGCATGAATGATGAGCTGTCGGGGCACGCAGATGTTTTGTCCCAGTTTCCAGCACAGGCCCGCAACACATATTTTATTGGTTTAATAGTGGTCTTCGTAATCTCTGCATTCCGCGAAGGAAAGTATTTTCGTACCGGGGATTTTTGTTGCACTCGAAGCAATTTCTAAACGTTTCAGTTCAGAGTTTAAAGCTTAAAAGATATGATATCGTATATAGGCTTATTGGACTCCATTCCCACATGCAAGTAACCGGCGGTGAATACTAAAAGAGACCAAGAAAGAGCAGGCATGCCTATCTCACAGAAACATGCACAATAAGAGTTCGAAGACCTCCATGAAATAGTTTCTCGTATAACGTATGTCTTGTTAACTTCTAGTTCATCAATTATACAAATATAGTTTTGACTAACATAGCATATGTCCATTGATCACTTTCCTGTTACTCTACTGTGAACGTGACTCGCATTAGGAAAATATGTGACCGCGAAAACAAAGAACCAGGCCGAAAAATACCTTCCCGTGAATTAGTAGCCTCTTCCATTGACCTCATGACCCGAAATGTCTGTCAGCTGTAGACAATGTTGATGAATGACTAATTCTACCAACTCTGAACTCTACTTTCTGTCACTTACGGAACTCTTACCGTTTGCCCTTCACTTCATGTCACTCTGTGGTGAGACGTGCCTACATACATGTATATTCACACGAGCTGCACTAAATTTCTTCTAATACAATGCTAAACTTTCTTCCAACACTAAGGTATTCACGGATCGAATTTTCGACGACCACTGTCGCCTTCTTCAGGATCAATAATGACCAATCACTGCCGAACGTAAACTCGCGAGAGTTAAGGACACGTGACTTTATTGACACGTGTCATTGCGGATACGTGACGTCAGCAATTGGTCAAACGTGCCAGAAAGTTTATAACGCCCACTGTCTCTGTTGAGTGACGGCTGGAGTGCTGGACGAACGACGGCACTCCAGCCGTCACTCAACAGAGACAGTGGGCGTTATAAACTTTCTGGCACGTTTGACCAATTGCTGACGTCACGTATCCGCAATGACACGTGTCAATAAAGTCACGTGTCCTTAACTCTCGCGAGTTTACGTTCGGCAGTGATTGGTCATTATTGATCCTGAAGAAGGCGACAGTGGTCGTCGAAAATTCGATCCGTGAATACATTAGTGTTGGAAGAAAGTTTAGCATTGTATTATGATTACTACCAACACAGATGAGCTTTCATTATAATCTAAATTTCTTCTAGTAAACGTAATTTGTAACAGAGATAGTCACAAACGTCAACCTTCTATGAACGAACACCAGATTCGTCTGCTACGTTAAAAAACACGGTTATGTATGTTTTGTAAAAAATACACGAGCTACACTAAATTTCTTATAGTAGTGTGGCGTCAATTTTACTGAAGCTGTCCGTTGGCTTATGTCTACCGGCAAGCAGTGTTATAATTAGGTCCCAGGACAAGACCACAAAATAGAGCTAGTAGAATGTGTTTCAGAGGGGGAATTCAAACCAATCCGAGTCAGGGCTATCCGGGAAGTCGTTTTGTTGGCTGGGGAGCCATCGGATAGAGAACAGTACAGAACTCGGAGGCGCATCATTAGCACATTGTTGAAATAGCACAGTGCCCTATTCTGCTGAACTCCTAGGGAATATTGACGCGCTTCGTCAAATCATGGCATCTCAAATACCATTCAAAGATATTTCAGCCTTCCTGGACACTGGGCAATATGTGTGTTAAAATTATGAAAGAGCGGCTTGTAATATTTGCATCATACGATTTTTACAACAAATGCTCTTGTAACAGGAGTATGTAGGACACAAACCTCCGTGAAGTAATTACGGCGCTTGCGGTATAGGTGTTTGATACCCTCTTTTAATACCAGGAATAACAATTTCCATTTATATCCAGGTAATTGTTTATCATAACACTAGGTAGTAACCAGGGCAGTGTAACTAATATCTGCTTGTAGAGTAGCTGATTGCCCCCAGATTGTATAACACAGGCTATCATTAGGCATAGGACAGCTGATTTAATGGCTTATACCACATAACCGACATAATAACCATGTCGATCTGTAATTTTTAAAAACCTGGAAATATTGCTACGGTGGCCAAAATCGCCATGTTTCATCGGAACCTGAATAACTAACTACCAATATGCCAAAATGCAGACAATTTAATAAAAAATGATCTTTAGTTATAGTTGTGAACACACAGAGACAAAACAGTACCCCTGTTGGAGGTCACCTACCTCCTTTTCGGAGGTAACAAATGAAGACATGTAACGATCGGTGATAAATGACCTACGTTACACCTTATTGCATGTTGCTTCAACTTCAATTCTGTGACGTCGACTCAGTTTATATGTCGAGCGATATCAATCTTTTATATTCTTTATTAATAGTCTGTGTGATGTATGCCCTGGGTCCCAGCACAATAACAACGTTATTTTGGGAGAGTCTCGAGGGAAGGGGTGTGTTTTAATGCCAAGGCTGGTTGCCATCCTTCTGATGGTATCAAAGGTCTTCAAGTTCAATGGTAGCATCTTATAGGCCATCACTTTTGACCAACCTGAGTACTAGTATACGATCCATGTGTGCGTTGGGGTCGCACTCGAAACCTTATGCACTGAGTTTGTATCATTCTATTGTGTGTTGCGTTATCACTGCGTAGGCCTTGTAAGAATAGAATTACTGATTGAATTTTCAAACAGATTTGGATCTACATTTAGACTAAGAATTTTTACCTCTGTAAAGACGGAGGTATTGTTTTCGGTCAGTGTGTTTCGTTGTTTGTTTGTTTGTTTGTTTGTTTTGTTGTGTGTCCGTATTTGAATGAATATTGTAGAGTGGTCGGATGTGAGGCGAGGGATGGTATAACCGGAGACTGGCAGGATGGGAAGGTTGGCTTAGCCCGACTCTAAGGTTGGTCCCGCAAGCTGACTGGAAAATATATGCTTAAGCCAGAATTAACTAGAAATTCACAATAATGAATGAAACAAGAATATCGCAATAACTATTTCACACAGGTCTGAGATCATTAATTAGACATAGTAAGATATCACGTTCTATTTCGTTATATTATCACCACTGTATGTAGTCCTTTGCTTATCACCATGACCTGTACTTAGCTTGTTTAAGCATAAATGTACAATAAATGTCTTTCATTCATTCATTCATTCATTAATTTCTTGTTAACATTGCACGATGGGGAGTTTCTAGCAGGAGACATAAGATACTGCAATATCCCCGAAAGTCTGGGGACCCTCCCAACCACAGTCTGTCAGCTAGCTGGTAGCCTCCATAGCAGGCTCTACCGGGCCTTTTTTGGTGGCTTAGATAATACACTTTTTGCAGCCAGCCCGTAACCATCAGTCAGTCTGTAACCATTTTGCCTGTCTAAATGGTTACAAGCTGGCTGATGGTTACGGGCTGGCTGCAAAAAGTGTATCATTTAAGCCACACCACCCCCACCCCCACCCCCCAAAAGCCCGGTAGAGCCTGCTATGGAGGCGAGCTGGCTGGCTGTTCCGTCCAATTTACCTAATCTCCAAGCAGATCTATTGGTCAATAAAAGACCGTATCCAACCTTATCCACCGAGTGATTAAAACTCCTTTTGCCAGTTGGATACGGCCTTGGCCACCGCTAGATATGCTTGGAGATTACAATTTACCCATTTCTCAGAAAACACGACGATCCAGTTTTGTGAACTGAGAGCTACGGGTCATTTTATGCCGTTGTTAGACTAGGTTACGTGTTGAAGAAAATGAAGAAAGACTGAGTGCAGCTGCAGGAGGTTTCAATGACTGCAGATGCAGAAATTAGTGGATGATTATGCATCTTGATGTTAACTAAATATTGAAGAAAGTTACTAACTGGATTCTTTTTTATCTTATTGTAGAAAACCCTCCGCCGAAGAGAAAATTAAAAGGTTCCAGTGAGTTTACCTTGCCACCCAATACACGCATAGACCCATATAATTTCCTATCTAAAATATTCAGGATGGTCACGATTTGAAAAACAATAGCTACTCTGGGAGAAATACGCCATGATTCTGCAATTTTCCGAACTGAAAGCGAACGCACAGAGAACCAAGCTCGTCAACACAGCGCGTGAGACAACTAATGTGAAATAAAACGCCTACTTTCTCATTCTCATTCTATCGTCTCGCTGCGCCCACGACAGCGTGTACTTACAGACCCATTAGGGTGCGGTAAGATAGTGCGATAAGGACTGATAGTCACGAGATTGCCAACCAGTTGTAAATACACTATACTGTAAATGCATTCAAGTTCGCGTGGTTTTTATTCCGCGCTAAGGGGGGAAATGGAGCGTGTTCGCGGTGGTTTTAATTTCGCGGTAGTGCTATAATCACATACCGCTACAGTATTGGACAAAAATGTTTGCGGAGGTTTTAAGTTCGCGGTGAAACGGTGCCGCGAACATAAAACCACCGCGAACATTTCTACATAACGAATCTCAATACAGATATAAGGATGGAAATCGTCACCATTTTGTATCATACTAGTAACGGTCGAAACCCATGCTAGTACTTTTTCTAAAAGATGGCCCGCTCCTTTGATCGAGCTTACGGCGCGGTCACACTTGCTGTAGGCCGTCGACGCGTCATACGATGCCTTATGTCTAATCTATCACAAGCTGACTGTGACAGAACCAACCGCCGACAATGATCCAAGACAGCACTTTTATCAAAAAGGCAGCTGAATTTTGCACGACACATACACGACAATCCCACGAATGCCCCCCGACTTTGAGATCATACGACGATCGTACGACTGATGTGAGTGGGCCCTTAGGAGTGCACATGTACCATGATAAGACCGTATGAGGGTGGGGGACACCACACATGAAGATTTAAAAGCAACGGGCGAGAAAAATGATTCGGAAAATGCCACAGTTCACCTGCAAAATTCATCAACACCCTTCTATGACCCCCCCTCTAGTCCTCCCTTTGATATCTCCAAAAAACTATTCGTCTTTCCCAGCTTATAGATAACGGCAACCAGTATCATCACCATCTGTTGGCTTTGTGTAACTAATCATTGGCACACTGTTGCCTTTGTTGTTGTGTGATCTCAGAACTGAAATAGTCACAGTAATGATGAGATAACGACACAGCTGACTGAGATGGGTGGGATACGAAATTGTGTTTTAAGCCCCCGTCACACCTTCAGCATCTTTGCTCCCGACTAAGGTCGGCACTGGGTTGGGAGTAGACTGGAATCCATCCTATTCTAGCTCCAGTTTATTTCCTCTGAGGAATAAGAAAAATAAGATTCTCCCAAGTTTTATCTGTCAAAATTCATAGTCGGATGGCACTGAGACGAGTTCTAAAGCCTGGTAGGCAACCTCGCTGACCAACTCACAACCGCAGATGAACTTGCGCACGACTAACTCCCAACCATGGTCTGGTAAAGGTCGGGAGGCCATGGTCGGCTATGTATGACAGGGGCTTTACCGAGCAGCTATTTGCTCATGTGTTGTTACGGTGGTGATTTTACTGATGTCGATTATACGTTCGTTACTATCTGATGTAGTAGATTTTTATTTCCTTCTTTATCAAAGTAGTTTTTTCCTCTGCAAGGATGACACAGCAACATGTAATAATTTCAAGTTGGGAAGGAACATTTTCCTTTTTCTTCGACTGTAGAATGAATTCTTATCACAACTCATAAACTATTGAACAGGTCCAGACTTGGCACTAACTCAATTATGTTCTGCCGTTATCCATGGCAAGCCATTACCCCAAATGGGCAATTCTACAACAACCTCAAATAGGCGATTCTTACAGACAAGATAACAGCTCTATCTGATATGCGTGTTTCCTCTAGTGGTCATGTGAAGTTGTCTTGATCAAGGTTCAGATTAGGTCATACTGATTGGATTGTTTGGATAACGTCATTTGGGCATCGAAACTAATGCTAACATGCGAAGAAAAAAGCTGGGAGAAAAATGTATCCTACCTTGTAAAATCTAAATAAATAACCAGGACGGTTGAACAAATGACTGAAAACACAGAACATGATATACCAAACAATGAATTGTTTATTTTTGTATTTCGCATCTTGATTTTGGAATTGATTTTGGCATTCTACGACTGTATCCGTTGATTTGAAAAAAATATAAGGCATATATTTGCTCATTTTGAAGATTCTTTGTACAATTTATAGTTTGGTCACAAACATGACGAGAAAGTACCAAGATGGGATAATATGCCGTGTACTTGTAGAAGTGACACTAGTGAGGTATCCATGGCTGCAATCGTAGAAGTGAAACTAGTTCGATAGTTGTAAAGGTGGCACCAGTGTGGTAGCCATGAGTGTAGTTGCCGACTTGGTAAGTGATAACGTTACCAGTTTACCACACTTTGTGCACTTCTTGAATACAGGAATAAAAGGCTTGTTGCCTGTGATACCATGTTTTGTCGCTTCAATTCTTGTTACAACGTTTAGATAATATTGTGTCTATTTTGAAAATTTAGCCATCTTGTTTTTTTCGCCCTCTCGCATTAAATTTGGAGTTTGCAGAGAAAATCATCCATAGAATTTACTTCCTTTGGCCTTATGTAAAATGACTTCAGACAATAATGCATGGTACATGGTGCCTATTTTATATCTACACTGTCTGGGGACTGGATCATGAACAAGCCCATGGCCACAGGCAATAGCATTTAATACTGCGATGCAATTATCATCATTTTGTAACACTAGAGATTACATCTGTTGGCAGCCACAGAGCTCTATGGACAATTCGTTGACAATCTTCCTCAGGTTGATAAGTCGTAAGAAAATAGGGTTTTTTTCAACACACCATCAAAAGCATTTACCTGGTCAACGGTGAATAGTACAGTCCATTCATACCCTGAGGAAAGTAGCCGAAGAATTACAGAAACGTCGGCCACTGAGAAATATTCTTTGCCGGGTTGTGCTGAAAAGAGCTTAGTTCGTGAACGATAAAAAGAGGTCTGTTTTAACATTTTGTCCTAACCGAAATTTTGTCATGCTGGCGGCTTTAACTGTTCTGATGGACACAATTCTTTCAGTGAGGAATGAAGTTTATTCAAACGTAACCTTCCCCTTCGCTCGACGAACCATGAGGTATCAAATCTTCCTTCCGACAAACATTGAATCACCAAATTATGGTGCCAGTTGTATGCTGCTTGAAACATTGTTGCAAACACAGAAACAAGGCCTCATACCCCTGTGACATACGCCTATTTTAAGTTTTGGTGGATTTCTTTTTTTATGAAATATTGTTAATTTCTCGCTGAATCTCTTTAACGTGGTTTTCCCTGTGCAACAGACTTGCTTATAGCAGGAAATGTATGACAGAATATGACTTAACTTCCTATCAGTGTCCCTGAAGTCCATAGCGTATGGGAACCAGTCACTCTCGGTGCTCGCACGATTAGCTCACGGCGTCCATTTGTTACCGGGTCCCTGGTTTATTTAAAGCCGAGTTAAAGTCATCGCGGGGTTTTGCTAAGTTACGATTTTGCAAAGTTCAAGCGGATCATTGCCGTTGCTAAGTCATTCGTCGTGCTTGCATAGCCATAGGTTGAAAAAAACGCTTTCAGTTCAAGTCCATGGTCTCCCATCGTAGACGACTATTCCTTACATTTCAAGGTACATGTAGTTGTAGATAGTTGCTGCAACGGCAACTCTCTATCCTCTCTATTTGACTTTTGTCGAATCCTGGATGATATTTTTTGTTTTGATATTCACATGCCAAACCACGGCAGAAAATAACGGAATCCCAGCACCTCATGCTCACCCGCTATCAGTAAGTAAATGTCAGACGGAGGAGCGACCTTGTATACGTACCCAGCGGGGACGAGTAAATGGAAAATCCCTTCCTGGTAATCTGATAAGAGCGTAATGCGGGGTCACAGTCTTCTCTACGTGCTGCGGGCTCAAGAACGGATTCAGACGGAGCAGCGCTGGCGTGCGAGTATAACCACACAACAAAGACTGCATAGACGTGGATGGTTGTTTGGTTGTTTGGTTGGTTGGTTGGTTGGTTGGTTGGTTGGTCGGTTGGTCGGTTGGTCGGTAAGTTGGTAGTTAGGTTGGTTGGTTGGTTGGTTGGTTGGTTGGTTGGTTGGTTGGTTGGTATGTTGGTTATTTGGTTGGTTGGTTGGTTCGTTGGTTGGTTGCCGGGTTGGTTGGTTGGTTGGTTGGTAGGTTGGTTGCTTGGTTGGTTGGTTGGTAGGTTGGTTGGATGGTTGGTTGGTTGGTTGGTTGGTTGGTTGGTTGGTTGGTTGGTTGGTTGGTTGGTTGGTCGGTCGGTCGGTTGGTCGGTATGTTGGTTATTTGTTTGTTTGTTTGGTTGGTTGGTTGGTAGGTTGGTAGGTTGGTTGGTTGGTTGGTTGGTTGGTTGGTTGGTTGGTTGGTAGGTTGGTTGGTTGGTTGGTAGGTCGGTCGGTTGGTTGGTTGGTTGGTTGGTTAGTTGGTTGGTAGGTTGGTAGGTTGGTAGGTTGGTTGGTCGGTTGGTCGGTTGGTTGGTTGGTTGGTTGGTTGGTTGGTTAGTTGGTTGACTGACTGACCGGGTGAATGGCCGTATTTTCTGCCAAACTAAGCCATGGCCAATACGCATCACGCAATAATCAACTTACAGAGTGCGCGAGTCGTCAATCTCGACTTTCCTATCACGCAAAACATTACAATAAAACAAATGCACCATTTTCTGCTCACGTCAATATGATAGCGCTAAATCTTCCCCTAATGACTGAAAGAGGACGTCAATAACGAAATCCTCCTTAAATCTTCTGCGTCAATAGTTCCAGAGAGAGACGAAAAGGAAGCAAAAGGGCGAAGGAAACATTACACATCATCGCCGGAGTCTCCTCACCGCATTACCGCAATATCCCCGGAACGAAATGTTAGCCATAACGGGCCTCAAGGTGATCGTAAAGCAATTTAGACACGATCTGTAGCTGACATTGGCAATCGTTAGTTCATGTTATCACCGACACAGCTTCTAACGCTGAATCGATTTTTCGCATAGGCGGTGCATTTTCCCTTAACATTCATCAAAAGGTGTATGGGAAGCGCTAGACGTGCACAGGTGTGTATAATCTCCCAGACATGTTCAAAATGCACAACAGGTGGGAATCAATACGTGCGGCGCGGGTGAAAAGTTCCAAAGAACAGAAGGGGCCATATCTTATAATCTCATCTTTATGCTTACATTAGTTACATGCTATCTCAACCTACAACGGTTTTAGCACCGCTGTTGGATACTCAAAAGTCTTGTTTCATCACAGCTTAACTGTTGTAAGGATCAGTTATGTTGTAACCGTTCCCTGTCTTTTCAGATCTGGATCTATATAGCCGGTATAACCGCCCTTCCGCATAACACACTAGCTGCTGTATCTGTACCTATATAGCCGGTACAACCACCCTTCAGCGTAACAAACCAGCTTCGCAGGTACGCAGTGCGACATCAGCTGGTTATATACAGGGAGCTTATATACAGGGAGTTTATATACAGAGATCTACAAGAAACGTTGTGATCTGAGATCTACAAGAAACGTTGTGATCTGAGATCTACAAGAAACGTTGTGATCTGAGATCTACAAGAAACGTTGTGATCTGAGATCTACAAGAAACGTTGTGATCTGAGATCTACAAGAAACGTTGTGATCTGAGATCTACCAGAAATGTTGTGGTCTGAGATCTACAAGAAACGTTGTGGCTGAGATCTACAAGAAACGTTGTGATCTGAGATCTGCAAGAAACGTTGTGATTTGAATCGCGCTGAGAAACCGTTCCGTTTGTCGACCTTTGATGTGTTGTTTATTAGTGGGCGTGATTTACTAAAGGCCACATGACGATCTTCGATGTGAAACGAATGGGAGGCTACGCGATTGACCCGATGGTGGGGTGATTGATGACAGCTGCGTCCAATCTGTCTATTTTCCTTCCACGAAGATAAATCTACAGCTACCTTCTCGGCCGTTATGGTAACAAATAAAGTAACCCATAATCAACGCGGTGCAGTTTTTGGTGGGGATACCGGCACAGACAATGAAACAAGCGCGAAAAGTAAAATCTGCGTGAAATCTGTTTATTTCACCTCAAGAGCCTCACCCCTTCTCTGCTCTCCTGATTTTAAAATCATTCTTAGAGCTTCTCTTCCAGCTCTTGCTGTCCTCTGACGTATGAGTCTAGCGTCCACCAGGCCTTCCTGCGGGGGTATGGACAGTAGAATTAATTGATATATAGGGTGAATAATTGTCCAAAAGAGTCAGCTAGCGTGAAGGGTATCATTCTCCAAATGTTCCCCTATGGTGTCCCAACTCCCCTGGCAAGTATTCTGCTGATAGCCAGCATAGTTAATTAGTCTGGAAGAGACCTTGTGTTGGCCTAAAGACACCTGCCTATAGCTATGACAATTTAGCCTGTCTCAGCACGACTCCTATCTTCTGTTTACTATTCATAACGCAGTGTTCACATTAGGATCATGATAATCTATATGTCGTTTGCCGCTGTATGATGTAAGCTCTGACGCACGAGATGACCTGACCTAACCTCAGAGAGAACCTTTATATCGACTCAATCTCGCTCAATCGTTATAATGAGAGTGCGTTATCCCTTAATTGGCTCCCGCGCATTCGATCCACCACCGAATCTGAATCAGGGTTAAAGGTTTTGAACACAGTGTGATGCGATTATGCCTGTTATACTGGAGTTAACTTTGTTTTTCAAAGTTCATAATGAGAAATAAAACATGTTCTCCAACTCAAAAACATTCACTCACCAGAATTTTCAACCGAATCACTCGGTCTTCATCAGCTATTTGACCCAAGTTCTGTAGACACGTGATCACGCACGTGTGACGTCAGAACTGGGTCAAAGGTTGTTGGAAGTCCGTACCGCCCCCCGTCCCGGTCGATGGGAGGTTGGTGGGCCCTGATGTAGATGGCCTCCTTTATTCCTCTCACGAACTAATCAGTTTCAGTATCCAGATGTTAAGCCCTTCCAGAGAGACGGTGTGGCCCGGAGACTCGATATGTATGTGTTGTGAAACCTCAGAGAATACAGAGCTGGGTGGTTTGTATTCTTGGTACCTGGTTTTAAGGGAGCGCTCGGTTTCTTCAAAGTTGTTATCTCCGTGAAAATGGAGGTATTTTATCGGTCTATTATTTATCTATTTGTTTGTTTGTTTGCTTTGGTATGTGTTCAAGTTGTTCCCCCCGGCTCTGGTCCGAGTATGTTATCGGGCTGAGTTGTAGCCGGAGACTGGCAGGATGCGAAGGTTGAGCTGGCCTGGGTCCAGATTTCTTCTGCAGGATGGCAGGAAAATAACGTTGGCATATGGCCAAAATTAAGAACCTGGCATAGCATGTGCCCAAGGGTGGAGCATGGAACTAATGTGTGAAATAGACATGGTTGTGTTGTATTTTGCATCTCGCCAAGAGGTTTATAAAAACTCTAGATATTTCACGGAGGTAGTCGTCGATTTGAACATTATGAAGTTTAGAAAAAACACACAGATAGATCGCAAAGGAATGTATGGTTGTCAAGACAATATAGTGAGAAGAATCATTAAGCAATGGTTTCTCTAAGATTTCTGTTAGCCTTTGCACACATGTAACATATGTCACGTTGATTTATGTCACCCCCATGGCCCCTTTAAAACAGCATTTGTGGCAACATGTGTACCTTGGTAAAACAACGAGTAAATGAATAAAATAGGTAAAATGTTATATTCAGCACCAAGGCCACTGCCGTTATGCATCTAAAAAGAGGACGTAGCTGTCTAACTGCCCCCCAAGCATCAGTTATTTACAACATGAAACAGTCCAAAGAAGGTAGCTCTGATCACATAAGTCAGATGTATGGTGTGACGTCATACGTCCGTTACACTTAGAGAGACAAGGGCAGTCTGAAAGTCAGTCGGTCGAACTGATGACGTGATTCAAATGGACCAACTGACGCTTGCGTAGAACAGCCTAGTTATGACGACCATGGCTTTAGAAAACGACATACGCCTGGCTGCACGTGCACAATTGTTTGACTTCAAATGTGGTGAATGAATTTTCCAAGAATCAGCTGCACAGCATTGGTATTACAACTAGTGATCATCAAGTGGAAACTGCCTAAAAATCGGAAAAGGTCGCCACCGTAACATATCGACAGACCAAAGACTATGTCCTTCATGCCAAGATAATATCGCTGACGAGTATGACATGTCCTACCCATAATGACGAAAGACAAATGTTAATGCAATAAATCACATGTAAGTCAAATATAACCCTGCCACTCAATGTACTTTTATATTGTCCAAATTCCATGTCTATCCACTGCACCTAGGCCAATTTTCAATACGTTTTAACGCTATGCAAAAAAGAAACTGTACTACATTTGTATTCCAAAATGAGATTCAAAAAATGTTACGTCGCAATGTAGCGAATACGAAATATAATGTTTATGATAGTTTCACTTAGTAATTACTCGAGGTTTCATTCGATATAGTAATGTAGCAATTACAATTGTTGGAAAAAAAACCTAGATTGTAACTTATGTCATCTGTAGATTGGCATACATCGTCAACGATACCCACTGTTGTGCTATAAAATCATTCATAAGGAAGACATTTTCAGTTTGAAGAGCTGCAGTCCATGTTTGTTTTGTAAATCATTGATAAACATATTTCAGGACAATGGACGCCACCATTTTGCCTGTGCGGTTTCCATTTGATTTATGTACGAACACGACTACCAAGACGCGGGAAAATAAATTACAATTCATCTGGTGTTCTGGGTTGGCGGCGTGAAAACACATTTACCACATTTCCAGCTGCGAGACTATTAGAATGTCTTAAGTTCTCGGCGTGAGTCCCTTGTCTGAAACTTAATCGTATGGAAAACACAAGGGAACATGTACAGGATACGGCGTGGATTCCACGCTTAATATTTCGTGCACGCATGTTGTTCTTGTTCATCATGTAGCGCCTAGTGATCAGTAGGTTTCCTTGTTGTTTCAGTTGCGGAGTATATTTCTAAAGAAGGGGCTGCTAGCCCTTCCCCTTTAACACGCTCGAGGCACCTCCTCAAACGTGGGACCCCCATTTTACGTCCCTTTCGAAAGACGGGTGCAGCCCCAACTGAGATGAACTGTCCCAGGATTGCATGCACGTATCTGGGAGACGATTAAAACATGTGAAGTGCTCGGCGTGAGTCCCTTGTCTGAAACTAAATCGTATAAAAACACATGTATGTACAATGAAAAATGTTCAGGATACGGCGGTGGATTCCGCGCTCAATGTTTCGTGCACGTATAGATAAGAGGCTTTATTGTCTCACGGCAATTAGGCTATCCCATTGGAATCCATGTTATAATACGCAACTTTATAACTGCAAATCTAGAAAACGAACAACTATTCTGAAGATGTTTTGCGTTCTGTTGAAAGCACACGTGTTCGTCAAGCAATAGAAAAAGATTCACCCAAATATAACCTGGACAACGATATTTATCGCAATTTAAACTGCAAGTAACTACTAACCGCACGGGGCCAATGTTGTGCCGCCAGCGGCTGACCGCAGCACTCATGTCAAGATGCGTATACGTCCGACCTATCACTCGGATGACGAAGCTTTGCTACCTAATCCTGACAGTAATAAACAAACATTCATTTCAAATTCTTGTTATATCAGGTGGGGCCGATAAAAGGCAATTTATGATCCACCTTTCCAGGCCCTGTTATTTTTTTAGCCCGGATTCTTTGGGCATCTACACGCGGACTAATTCAGGCATGAGACCTTAAGGACCATATAAGTCGTTGGTAATCTCCAAGCAGATGGTGAGGGGGAGGAAAACGATAATCTATCACGCCTGTGGACAGGAAACGTGCGTAAATGCACAGTTGAGGCCAAGAAGATTTCTGTTGTTATCTTCGAGGGAGTGCGTGCATAAAAAAGGTGAATGTACTCCCGTAGCCTTTAATTTTTTGGGACGTAGGGGCGGTGGGTTGTTATCCAGTGTGTTTAGAGCACGGTATTGGAAGGCGCAGCCCAACCCTCTCCTACCATCGCCTTTTACCTCCCCGACGAAGTCAGGTCCTCATTTTACACCTAGGAAAGTCGATCGTGTGAAGTGCCTTTCCCAAGGACACAACGTCTAGCCAGGAACGCCATGAATCGAACCCGTGCCTCTCGATCTCGTGTCCGCTGGCCCAGCCACTCGCGATCAGCCTTTCGACGCCACTGGCGTTAAAACTATTTCCCACTGGCGTGAATGAAATACGTCCATATGCAACACTTAATATGACCACTACCTCCCCTCCCCCTATCTTCTCATTTACATCTTTGCCGGAGTGCCCATCCTTGGATGAATGATCGTTCCACAAAACATTGCGCTTCCTAAAGACATCAACAAAACAAATATTGCAATTTCACACAATCAGCAAGTACTAGTATTAACAGTACGTCTGATTCCATGAGTAGCGATAACGTTGTAGAATGGCGTACCCAGTGCTGATCTAATCTTGTCATTTTCTGCCTGGCGTCTTCTTCTAATCTTTACCAGCGCGATTACAAATAAACGTCTCCTCCAGAGGCTCCTGCGGCGACGGTGATATATGAATATCGAACTTATTGGGGAGAAGAAGCTTTTATTAAAAGGTGCAGAATGCTACCAAACCGCCGCTATCGCAACAGTGCCTTGCCATTTATTGTCCGGTTACTTAATATGTACATGTAATGGCCTTCTCCGAGATCTTTGAATTTTGTCGTAAAGAGTCAATGGTTTTAATGGCCGATGTGCTTTGTACCGTGTATATCGTATTTAATTGTTTAATCACGTGAACGGATTTTAATTTAACTTACAACACCAATTCAGTCTTTAGACTGCTACTGTTGTGCATCATTTTTAACTTGCGAAATAAACCATTCATACTTATTAAGGATGGGACACAGCTAGTCAGCTGGGAATGTCCCTGTAGCGCAACTGGTAGCAGCCTCACACTTGAGCTCCGGGTTCCAATTAGTTGGTAACTGGGAGACACCAGTCAATGTCTTGGGTTGAGGACATCTCGGTTAGGTCTGCACCCGTCTTTTGGAAGGGACATAAAATGGGGGTTCCGTGTTCGATGAGGTGCCTCAAGTATGTAAAAAAAATGCCCTGCTACTGAAACAGCAAGGAAGCTTGCTTCCCAATAGGACCATGGGCGATAGGCCACCGAGTTTTAGTTGAAATCGCTGTTGTTTTGTTTAAACACCAAAGTGACCACTGAAGAAGGAATCCCGATAACCATACTGTTCTCTACACGTAGTACACGCAGTCCGCGCAACGAATAGCATCAGTTGTTACTTACGTGTTCTGGTCACAGCTCGCGCAAGGGCCGGCGGGAGTATAGTTTGTTCGAACGCATTCGCGAACCAACTGTTCGAAACTGTAGAACCGTCAAGACCTAACTTCGCTAACTTCATAAAAATCACAGGGTAGGAAAAGCTACCCGTGGACAGTGTTACCACTTGGGGTGGACAGCAATTTTGGTGACTTAGAACCACGTTCGACGGCGCTTCTTAGGGAAATAAGCTACTACTAACTACGCGGCTCGACGTACTCAGTGAATACGGCCTGACTAAGAAAATCATTACGAACAAACGACACCCACCGCTTACATCAACAACTATCTTTGCCATCTCTGTATTCCGTTTTCTTTTCACAGACGGTACCAATCACATGTTAGAGTGTAACAAATCTCTGGACCTCGCCGTGCCGAATAATGGTTCCATTTTCGAACGTGGCGGGAAATCTGGGTCTTGCGTCTTATTGGCTATCAATGATGTCATTGCCACACTGCTGGTAACGCTGTCCCCCGGAAATAGGACTTCTACATGGCTAGTAAGTAACCCCTAGATTATAAGTAGTATCAACGTGTTTGATTTCATGGCGGGTTTTCGCCGAAAATAAAGGCTTTTGAAACTGCATTTCCTACCTATCTATTCTTGTTCTTAAAGGGGCATATTGTAGCATCTGGTGGGCAAAAACTACAATTAGTAAGAATTTGAAAGATCTACACTAAGATTCACATTTGTAACTTATTTGTTACTTATTTCCAACATATTCCCGTCATTTTGTCACATTTCCACCATTAATAAACGACGAAAAACGCAAAACGTGTAAAATCTGGTTCATTTAAATATAAACTTGCGTCCCGCAAGTTAATATGCAAATAAGCCAGCGTAGAACGCTAAGAAATAATCGAATAGACCGTTACGGTCGGAGATCGAGCGTCATAGGAAAATCACCACAAGTGATCAAACTTCAGAACGTCACACGTTCGATCGCGTGTTCGGCGATGGTTTGACAAAATGGACAAGTCAAGTGGTGGTGGGGATTGCGTATACAATTTTTTTTTTAAACGTCCGCACGATACTACAAAGTCGTATCCATACGTGATGAATATTGCTGTGCAGTGTAATAAGGTAGATTCAACTAATGATGTAGAAAAATAATCAAAAACAAAGAATTTTGTTTTATGCTCATGTCACAATATGCCCCTTTAACACTACCCGGCACTCGGCAACCTTCGGGTGACTTCGGCATCTGTTCGTATGGTTCTTTGGAATAGACGGCGGATCGAGCGTTGTGGCTGTTACAGTTGGTGTACGATTCTCGGGAATCATTCAGTGGATCAAATACACAGGTAGTGCGGATCGGGCGTTGTGGTTGTTATAGTTAGTGTACGATTCTCGGGAATCTTTCAGTGGATCGACTCGTACACGGTCGGTGTTAGAGTAAGTTCTCGGGAATTTTTCAGTAGGCCTAGTACACAGTCAGTGCGTTAGTCTACGATTCACTGAAATCTTTCCGTTTTTTTGTTCCTTAGTGGACGGACCATCGGAATTTATATATATATACGGCACAGTAATGCCTATTTCAACAAAAACTCGATGGCCTACCGCCTATGCACCAAGTTCCACTTAACATTTAGATACAACTTTTGGATGACACTCGAAGGGAAAAAAACTAGAAGACAAAACTATTGAAACACCGTTTGAAGTAGGAGTTTTTCAGGGTGCACTCTACAAATCTAGCCTTTCTCTCAGCTCACGTCAGTCATTACCCATTGCTATGGAAACGGAGAGAAAGCAACCCCTGTTTTTCAGGCGATAAGGACACTTGAGGTACTCTTGCAATCTCTTCGTGACGAATATTGATATCTATGACGTCAATGAAGGTACTTGATAAGTCTCCTGGCCACATGCTTCACATATAAAACCAGGGATAAGGGGGCTTATGCAACATTCATAGCACCACCTGGTGTGCCGCATGAATTGAAAACTGGCGTCATCATTTTCAATAAGGCCATGTTGATTCGAATATATGGATGACATTCTCTGAGAACCCCAAAACTGATGCGGGCGTTGGGCAAAATACAGTTGCCTTCATTATGAAATCTAAGTGGTCAGGAAGGTTGAACAAATTAATGACTGAACTTGCAGAACATGGTACACCGAACGATAGATTCTGTTCTTTCAGATCTTCTTTTTTTGACTTTGGAACTGACTTTAGCATTTCAGGACATTAGTATTCAGTTTTTCAATACTAGACTTTCTTTGCAATTTACGGCATATACTAGTATTTTCTCATCTTGCAGCTGCTTTGTACGATTTACAGTATGTTTGAAAAGAGTTCTTTTTTTAAAAATGAAAATTGATGCGAGCGTGGATGGCATCCACATAATGGAATCAACATGGCCTAAAGAAGCAGAATTACCGTTGGCCGGCGATGATCACACTGGCATCATGATCATAATCATCACGGGCGCATTGTGTGTATACTGTCCAATGGACGTCATCGTCTATTTCAATTGGATCATCAGCGAATCTAAGAATGGAAACATGCCGTGACAACAGCGTGGGGAAATGGACCAAGACGAATAGGGAAGAGTAAAAATAAAAAGAATTTTAAAAAGGCTGCAGTCCAAAAAGGGGTAAAAAACGTCAATAGAAAGATGTTGTTATCTCCATAAAGACAAGAACGCTAACTATTAGCGCATTCTTCATGGTTCTTATTTGTAAAACAAAAGTAAGTCAATTGGTTGCAACAGCTATGTTTATAGAACAGTGGAGGGTTGGGCGTACTATAGCGCGTAGTGGTCTATTGGTCAGGAATCCCAGTTACATGCCGGAACCTGAAGTGAATGTTGGACTTATCATCTCCAAGTGCAGTACTGTAGTGTTGCGCAATGTGGTGGTTAAGGCTGGGGTCACATTTCCTAATGCTTCGGTAACAACAACTTGGAGTTAAAATCAACCCGGGTCCCGGTAACAAATAGACGCCGTATGCCAGTCGTGAGAACACACCCCCCCTCCCCCCCAAATTGCGGCTTCGAGGCCCGACTGGCGCGACAGCCCCAACGGGCACCGATGCATTGTGACCGAGGCATAACTGGAGCTCGGTCGAGCTGTTTATGAGAACGACAAACATAACTCGAATTCAAAAAAAGTCTGTGAATTTTGAGGCCTAATTTGACCACCGGAACGACAAATACAACACATATACACAATTGTGCTCATCACAATTTTTTAAAACGTTTTGTGTGTTTTGTTGTCTTTTATATCATACATTTCGTTCTCGGAAACTGTCAGACCGTGCGCCGGTTTGGAAAATGTGACCCCAATCATTGTTACCAATCATCTTGTCATCCGGCTAGGTACTGATAACTCTAGCCTCGGATAGTCTCCAACCAGACCCAATAGATTGCAAAGACCGTATCCAACTGGAAGAAGGAGCTTATAGTGTTGGCTATGAAAACTCCTTCTGCCTGTTGGATACGGTCTTTGCCAACCCGTAGGTCTGCTTGGAGACTAGCCTCGGACAGATAGAACTGAAACGTCTATTGCGCAGTGCCTTTGTTTTGAAACAAAGTTGATTTGATGCAGAATGATACGACAACTCAGATGAGGAGCCATAATAGCATTTTTTTCATGAGGCCCCCCTGGCAAGTATCTAAGTCGAAGGTCGCTTTCTGAAAAAAAAATCTCGTTTGTCATACAGACGTTTGGCGGACAGCTAAAGAATAGCAATGCGTTCACCTTGCCGAAAGCCAAGACTAAACGGCTGAAAAAGTCATTCTATATTGTGCTGTAAGACTCTTTGGCGATTCAGCTCCTTAAGTCTTTTAGTAGTCGGAAAGTCCAGTTTGACTTCAACAATGTAAATAATTTTCTGTGCAAGTGTTTAATGTTATCATCACCCACTGTACCGAACTGTACACAATTCAGGGAGGTCTTTCCCCACGCATGTAAGTTTGCGGTTTTGAAGAAATAAACAAATAATACATATTCCCTGAGTCTTTGCGTAAAATCTTTTAAGATTTTACGCAAGACGTATTCCAAACACTTGAGTAAAATGAGTCCTTTTTCTGAAGCCGAAAACAAAGTGCACGTGCTCTCCTTGCCATGCACTCGTGCCTCACATCCGGATCCGTTAGTTTCCCACCACATTCCTCCGTGCAGCAATTCAGTTGCCTGGACACAAATAAGCCGTAAAATAAGGCAAAATGACGGCTTAATTGTGAACTTGGTCCCTCTACAGGAAGTGTGTGCCAGCCAGGGATCAGTGGATCTCCTTTTCAGACTCGGACACGACAGGACTGGTCAAGACGTGGTGGTCGAATTTCCTGTTTCGAGCCAAAAGGTCATCATCGCGAGGTCAATTTGATTGCACATGCCCCCAGCACCTTTCGTATGGGAACACCAGACGGCCACATCTCTCTTCCCCATTTCGAACGGACGGGAAGGCAAGAAACAATGCAGACGGCTCTGACGGCGGCGGAAGTCCAGCCCTTGTTGAGACCGGCCATTGTCGAGACGCAGGCCTCTCCGCCTTACGACTGCACAAAAAACTACGACTTCCGAAACGACGGCGCCATGCAGCATGCGGAACTGGTGCCGGGTGACCCGCTGTGCCGCCCGCCCAGCCTGTGGAACAAGGTCCGCCGAAGCGACGTCAGATGTTCACTGCAGGGGACGCCGAAGCTGTTCACGGCGGCTCAGTACATGATCCAGAAGGTCCAGCGCACCAAAGAAACGGAGGAACAAGACCAGCTGATGAGAAAGCCCGTGCCAAGCATTCAAAGGAGCTGCCCGTGCTCGCCAACCGAGGTCCAGCGGATGATGAAAGGCAAAAGGCTTCATCTATCCCCACCAGCGAGCGCACGGCAGCATGCGATGTCTTCTCTGAAGAAGCACACCCGGTATTCGCTGAGTATTTCAAGCGACGAGGAGGATACTCCATGCCTAGCGTCAACCAAGCGGAACGATGCAGAGAACAAGGAACTGCACGAAGGCGTGAGTGTTACAGGAACTAGTGTTGTACAGAAACCCCTGTTGTGGAAGTGAAAAGTGATCTCGAACCAGTTTAGCTCAATGATCGCATTGCACATAGCTCTTTCCAACAAGTACAATGAACAATGGACCACGGCTAACATCTCTTCCCGACTACGACCATTTGTAGTAGTGTGCAAATCGAATGAGCAAAACAGCAGGGATTCGAACTCATGATCACGACCTCTTGGTCCTAAGGCAGGGCCACTAACCACTCGACTATGCACTCTACGTTGTAATGTTGGCTTCTCTGTAAACTTGGTCCATGAACGGCACAAATTGCAAGTAGGTCTACATATTGGTTTATATGTCTTGAGAGTTGGTACGAATTACTGCGAGCTGTGTTTGAGAGAACTTACTGATTCAACAGTTAACGAAATGAAATTGTAAAAAAGGAGTTAAATGTTGATTTACATATCATTGCATGATCTGTATTTAAGGAAATTTATCTAATCAGATAACCAGATGAAATTGCAAGAAAGTAGTTAAAGGAAAGTTTACATAATGGTCTATCACTTCTAAACATATACTATGATAGCGGGATCCATGGTTGAGAGAACTTATTTATTCAATAGATGACGAAATGAAATTGTTCTGGAGAAAGTAGAACGTCGTTTACAGGTGTTCTAATCTGTACTCGCCGTTATCGAATTAAAGTCAGTGATATTTCAACCGCTAAAAGTTAAAATTGTGTTGGTAACAGTATCCTCGCCGATTTCCTCAACAATCATGTACATATGTTTGAGTAGTCCGACCATGCAAGCGTTGTATGGATTCATTGTTATGACATGCTTATATACGCGTAGGTCAGCACAGGGTTGTATAATCTGTAGGCATTCTGTAAACTATGCCAGGCGACAAATTCTAGTTCAAAGCTGAGAAGCGTGGTGTTATTTGTAAAGATGTCTCATGTGAGACACAGCAACGCCTGAAAGTGCACCCAGGCACCATGGGTGAAAAAGCTAACCTAAAGTACCGGCAATATCAACATAACTATATCACTGACCACAGTTTTGCTGCTAAGCGGAGGTGTTAGACTTAACCCTGTGGGCATATGGTTTGAGCAGTACTAGTGTACAGATTATGGGCGTTTTAAACCGTCACTCTATTAGGCCACAGCAAGTAAATTTTATGGATGGCATCCTCTGCAGAAATTGAATGCAAAAATAAAATAAAATGGCTAGATTGTCGAAATAGACACCATATAAACGTTGTAACGAGAATTGAAGCGACAAAACATGATGCCACAGCCTACAAGTCTTTAATTCCTGTAGTCAAGATATGCACAAAGTGACACTAGTGTGGTACACTGGTATAAACTGGTATGTCATACCAAGTTGGCAACTACACTCATGGCCACAACATTTGCACCATTTTTACAAGCATCTTTTACTTCTACAACTGCAGTCATGGCTACCTCACCAGCGTCACTTCTAGAAGTAAAATCAATCAAGGCTACCACACGACATATTTTCCCATTTGAGTACTTCCTCGTCATGTTGAGCACTTCCGGAGGGGAAAAAATTCTCTTTTTTTTTTCTTCACAAAGAGGCAAAATTAATGAGCGTTCTGATGCAATCCTTAAGATCTACTTGCTATGGCCTTACGTGGCGGTTGGGAAATGGTCATAAACTGTACACGCCTGGATACTAGGCAAGGGCAGTGCAACAAAGCTGTAAAAACGCCAATGTCTCCTTCAGTTGTGACGACTTATATGTCAGCTATTTAAAATAGCTGATAGACAAAGACAATATCAACGTATGCTCTATGACTTGAAGTTCATCTGTGGTAGTATAAGTAGAAGTCATTCTGAATCAAAGTTGAACTTCAAATTACCAACACAAACAGTGGCAAAGACTGGAGTCCAATTTTTTTTTTCTGTTGGCAATTCACAGTCCGACTTTTATCCAGAACGTATGGCATACAGTGCAATAGAGACTCATAGATCGTACTCATGGATGTGCTGTAACTGTAGAATACAACTGTGAGTCGTCTGTGTATGGCACCAACGATGATAGACTAACCACTGGTATTTTCACACTTTGATAAACCGGCGTCAATTACAATGAACTAATTCCAATAAATCGTACATATGCTTTTGGTGGATGATTGAGTCATCTACAAAAATCAATTAAGCATGATAATGCCCCTCTTGTATGTCGTCCTGATGTTAAAAATAGTTTCAAATCACTGTAACTAACTCTAATCAACTCTCTTGTAATCATGCATCATTTGGCTTACAGCAGCTGTAAATGTAACAATTTTAATCCATGTCAATAAATGATTATGTCACCATTTAATCATCATCATCATCATTGGTCGGCTGCTACGCAGGCGACTGTAAGTTTCCAGTTCTTTCTGTCAGCAGCAAGGTTTGCGATTTGTCCAGGTACAAGTAGACCGCTGTTGTCACCCAGGAGTTGTTGTATGTACTGCAGGTAGGTTGAAGGTTGACGTCCTCGCCTGCGTCTGCCGTGTGACGGAGTGTACGGTGCGTATAGGTTGACAGGCTCGTAATAGACTCCATCCTTAGTTAAAGCTAGTTAAAATCCTCCAACACCATTATTGATGTATAGGGCGGTGCCCATCTCCGTTTCATAGCCCTGGGTCACACTTGTGGTGCAATCACTGAAATGACAGTGAAGTGTGTTTAACTTCCATACTGTTTCAGAAGTATGTACCATTTTTATGTAGGTGTCCTACCTGGGGCTTGAGCCCCGGTCCTTCTGGTCCAAGGAATTTGAACCAGATGTGGTGAGAGGCGGAAGGCGCAGACCAGTACACCACAGGGACACCCCCGACTCCATCCTATTCTCTTGATTTTTACATCAATATCACAAATGCGAAGCTACGGCATTTTCAGCACCAAGGACAGGATTGACCAGCTTCGTAGCTGAATAATGAGCAAATTTGTCTAAAATAGCTCCAAATTTGGCACACATGTACTTGAATGTATTTAAAACAAGTATAGATATGGAGGCAAATGTTTACCCCTCACCTTGAATAAAGCACTAGAACGGGTGGTGTATTTGCAGTCTTGTTACAAATTTAAAGTGCTGCCATAGTTCTCCTGGGCTGAAATTGAGATGCCTCCACATCCAGACTTGTGCAGAATATGTTCAACTACATGTGTGCCAAATTTGGTGCTTTAAGACAAATCTGCACGATTCAGCTGATTTTTCCAGCTATGCCGCTAGGGCGGTGGACTATTGGGTGTTGATTTGATTTATTTGTTCGGCTGTATGAAGTCATACAGCCAGGGCTACCTAACTAGCTGGAGGCTATCACAAAGGACTAGACATGGTGACTGAATTATATACAATGCAAGCAGTTACAGGGCAATATTGTGCTTGATAGGTCGGTACCCTAGCTCGTCTCCGTATCAAAATGACTCACTGCTTTGTATAATCTACCAAAAAAAGATCTATAGTACCTAAGTCTTGTGCTTCATTTATGTAAGAGATGGAAAATGACTCACTGGTTTTGTATAATCTACCCCAAAAAAATGTATTACCTAAGTCTCATGCTTCCTTTAGAGAAAGAGATGGGCATCAAAATTAGTTTCTTAGGCCATAGAATCCCAAATCCTACTAGTTTTAGTTTTGACAAATACCCCTTTCTTGCAGGTCCAGCAGGGGGTGGGCAAATTGCAACTTGATTCTTGCACCAAGCTGGCAACCAGTTTGAAATGAGCACCCTGTTGTATCAGAATCTACTGGGGAAACATGGCTTCCTGAAATGGTCTCATCTGAGAGAAGAAGCTGGTTGGGAGTCCCGAAATAAGCAATAGCAGCATACCCCCTACCCATAATTGCACTGTCTAATCACACGACTTACAGCATCACTCACTGACACACTATGATCCATACGAAAAAGGATTCAATCAAGGCTATCGTTGTCACTTGCAGCATAATTTTGTTTATTGTATTGAGAAGATGTGCTGTTGATTGAATAGCACATAATTACACACACAAGGAATTGAAAACCAGTGCAGAATACTGTTATGCAGAAACAAGTTGGGGTCACCTTCAATATTCAGCTGTAGGATTCGAATCAATATAACTGCAATTGGTAGGCACATGTATATGCAAACTATATGCAAATGTGGTACAGTAAGTTTGTGAATTCTCTCCAATGAATTATTCTTGAGGACAATTCAACAATTGATTTTGCAATTGTCTTAAACACTGTATATAAATGTCCAGCAAAAAATCACACCCCTGGGTTCCCCAGAATTAGATGCCACATAATGAAATTAGTCATAAGAATTGGAAAAATCGTCAGACAGTTATGAATAAGAATGGGCGTACTGATCCCCCACCTGTGAGAATAGCATGTTCCATTATTCCATGCACAGCAGTCCATATCCGATATCCCGTACTGTGGAGCAAATTAGCTTTCAGGAATGGCCTTGGGAGGCCAAGGCTTACTTCTGTGTGTCCAATATATTGCCCCACCTTTAAAGACAGCCATTTGTGCTAGCAGTGGTGCTTTGCTGATCAGGCCATGTTGATTCGATACATATATGGATGACGTCCTCTCGGATTCTCAAAACTGATGCGAGCTTGCGAATAAAAGAAAGACGTTTGGCAGAAAAAGGTGCCTTCATTATGAAATCTAGGTGGTCAGGAAGGTTGAACAAATGACTAAACACACATTCTTGTTCTTTTACATCCTCTTTTTGAATTTGGAATTGACTTTGGCATTCTAAGCATTAGTATCCATTTTCTGAAATATTTTTTTGGCAATTTACGGCATACACTTGCTCCTTTTGCAGCTACTTTGGATGATTTACAGTATCGAAAAGAAAGATTCTTTTTGTGGATTGGACAAAAATTGCTATCATCCATATAATCGAATCAACATGGCCTTATGATAACAAAAAGGAAACCAGAACAAAAGACTATGAGGATGTTGCTGTAGCAGCAAAGATGGTGGACAGGTTCTGGCAAATAGTTGCTTCTTTGTCTGCCATTCCTTGTCCTGCAAGCTGCTGGATGTGATCCTGTGCCCCGACAAGCTCGTCAACTGGAGGTACAAAAGAAGAGATTAGAAACAAAATGTAGACACAGACAAATTTCTTAAAGCGGCACTATGTAAGGTTTTTGGTTGCAAAAATTGAAATTATTTAGAGAAACAAAGTCTCCATGTTATTGACAATCATGACCTTTTCCAGCACATTTGCATCACCATGTCATATATTTTAGGTATTTACAAAAACAACCTGCACCAAGTTCCCCTGATTTTTGGTGGTACCAGAAAATAGACACTAGCTAGGTGTAAACAAAAAATACAGCTTCTTGACACATTTATACAATCCAAACGATGCTGCATATTCACTTATTATGCAATGCTTAAGGTTTGATTCTACTTCAAATGTAAAGAAATAAGAACAAAAATTACAAATCTTACATTGAGCACCTTTAAATTCTATCAACAATGCAAGCCATGTTCCAGGCTATCATGAAATGCAAAGACAAGAGTGCATAACCATAAATTTTTTCATGTAGACTTTCTCCACTGACTCATCATGAACTGCACTTTACGAAGCAATCTCCACGTCTGTCGCCAGGCCTTTTCAGCATAGGGGCCCCCTATGCTGTGATTTGGACCCCCTATGCTGTGATCTGGACCCCTATGCTGTGTTTCAACCAGCATAGGGGTGTTTCTTTCTGGGACAAACCTTGTGACCCTTCATAAATCTTATAAAAAGTTCACATTTGGCTTTAGAATGAGGCTGTGACAGAGGAAAAACTCTACTTCACAAAATTTATCCCTCAAAATGCATGAAATAATGTCTCATTGGGTCATGAATTTACAAATTTTCTGGGAGAACATGCCGGACTCCCTACTCTGGTCACTCCACGCGTGACTTGCACCGCGTAAAGTTAGCCTTCTGTACCTGACCCCTATGCTGTGAAAAAATCCTGGTGAGAACACTGACGGTACAAATGCACTCGTTACATCCACACATATGATTGCTTTCAAGTTTTCAAGGAAAGTGATCTAGAACCAGTTTAGCTCAAATGAACTCAATTAACAGATGAGCTAATCTTCCACTGGTCGTGACAGAGAGGACAGACATTATGTACAGTATTTACATGTTCATTGTACCGGGGAAATTCCCCTAGCTCTTTTCGACAAACACAATGAACAGTGGACCACATCCTGTCCTAAGGACTGCGACCTTTCCGGTAGCGTGCATGTCGGATGAGCCACACAGCTGGGATCGAACCCGGGGCTTCTAGTTCCAAAGGCAGGATTGCTAACCACTGGACTATGCACACTACAAGTATCCTACAGGTACTATCCTACAGATACTACATGGTAAGTATTCTAACATATAAACATACCTTTTTTGGTAGCCTCTGTTGTACTTTTTTGCTCCAAGCTCTCTCTGTACCTGTGAGATTGAGAAACAAAAGATAAAACTAATGAGTACTTTCCTCTGTTGACAGATTATCTCCATCAAATTCTCCAAGTCCCTTAGCAAATGTGTGGCTTCAGGTTGGCGTAACAGTTATGGTGTTTAGACTACAACCCAGCGGTTATGGATCCCAATTCTTTGACATGCTACCGATGTTGTGCCCTTGGGAAAGCTCTTTACACTCCACCCAGGTGTAAAAATGGGGACCTGACTTTGGTTGGGGAGGTAAAAGATGATAGAAGTAGCGGGTAGGGCTCTGCCTTCCAATACCGTGCCATAGACACGGTACATAACAATCCACTGTCCCTATGGCCTCAAAAAGGCTATGGGACTACCTTTACCTTTACCCCAGGCAAGTGTAAGATACATGAAACATAAAGGAAACATTGCATTTACTCCCATATTTGTTAAGTTACTGTAGTTTGATATACTCTAGGGGTTTAAGTGTGCAACATTTGGTTTTGACAGAATCCAAACTGCAGAACAGTGAGCCACCTGGTAAGGTATGAGTGCAACAGCTCCCCCTTCCCCTGCAGGTGGAAGTGCAGGCTGGTTAGGTCCTCTCTGCCAGCCAGTCCAGTCAGGTGCACCAGGCTTCCGCACAGCTGACAACAGAGTAGCACCAGATGTAAACACAACCAAACAATCCTCAACATACAGAAACAAGACCATAGCACATCCAGGACAAAAGATACAAAAAACAGAAGTTCTGCTGCAGTACCAAGGTCCCACACTAAGGGGCCCAAAACAGACTTTGACCATTCTCTTCATACCCACAGACCAAATATCATTCATTCATCCATCCATATGTTCTTGAGTTACGTTGACCACAAAATGCAGAAACACTTGATTTCCAGATCCATTACATATAAGAAGAGTAAGTTTGAACAACATATTGCAAGTTAATAATGTCTACACGGCCAATCTTACCTGTTCCCTTAGTGTATCCCTGTACTTAAACTCGCTGAAATCCTCCACACGCTCTGTACCAACCAGGGTGTCAGCTAGACACCCCCACAGCTCCGAGAACTGTTCCTGACTCCCAAAGTGCTCCCGGAGGGTTGGGACGGTAAGGGCCAGGGTAGCATTGATTCGAACCTGAAACACATTTACATTAGTTTAATACAATCCAGGCATTTTACAATTATTTTACATCAAAAGACTGTAAATACAATACCTATCCTGGGTATTTGATTATGGTAAGGGACAGGGTATCATTGCTTCGAATCTGCTAACAGCAAAGACATTTACAAAAAGCCAACATTCTACAACTCTTTACAAGAGTCACCATCAAGACACCGTATTCAGTATTTCATGGGGACTTAATTTTGTGTTTTTTACTCAATAAACCATTACTATACTAGCAGTAACTACTAAACCATTACTACTACAGAAACAACTAAACCATTACTAGTCAATTTGTACTACTAAGGGGAAAGGACGAGGTTTTTCCATGGATTAAGTTTGCAGTTGAAACAATTCTGTACTAGTACAGTAGTCATAATAATAATAACTTTATTGCACAACAATTGTACAAGGTAAAAAGTATGGCATTCACTGGTACATTATAACATAACATTCTGTTAGGCTAATCAATCTATCTTATACAATATGGTGTAGTAGTATGTGATGACAATGGGATTTTACAATCATTTCTAACATCTATATATTCTTTGATATATCAACAGAAGCACATATACAATGTACAGGGTGTCATGATTTCATAATAGAGAGGTCTATAAAACTACAGCAAACAATTCAAGATGTACAGTATTTGGGCGGAGATGATAATATATCTTAGCCTGGGTGCCATCCTATTTCTACCGGGGCTCCTACATTCGAAGGAGCTAAATATATCTGTCTGACTTGTACCTTGAAGTTCTTGCAGTCTTTGATGGCCTCTTGGAGGGCGCTGTACAAGGAGGGGGCCCAGGGTGCCACACCAAGGGGCAGGGCGGGGTTGTTAAACATGTTTCCAACAGCATAGCAGGCATTCCATCGAACCTGAGGACAAAAACAAGTTTTTTTAACAGTGAAAGTGATCTCAAACTAGTTTAGCTCACTGAAAAGCTACTCTTCTACTGGTCATGACAAAGAATGATGCTATGTACAGTATTAACAGCTACACTTGGACTATACACGCCACACTACATATGTAATTATCCTTAGTGTACAGTAAGTATCCTTGTCCTATCTTTTTTTCAAACTCATCTATGAGAACAGCCACCAGACAAATTTTTGAAGTAAAAATGAATAATGCATGTAATGAATTCCAACACAGCAGAAATCTAAAGTAGCAATATGTCCAAAAATATACAAATATATATAGCTTATCAAAATTACCTTGAACAATATCACATTCATTCATCGATTGATCATTATGCTAAGAAAAGCAGAAAGGCCTAGAATAAAGACATTTTCTCCAACCTTAGCCATGCCTGTCTTCACACACTTGGTCAGGACCTGGGCTGTCTGCTCCACGTACTGTCGGAAGTTGATCTTATCTGGGCACAAATGGAAAAAAAAGTATTACAAAGACTTAAGTCAACATACACATACTTTATGTATTTATTTATGTATTGATTCAGCATGTACATGCCAGGGTTGCCCAACTAGCTGGAGGCTATTACTAAGGGCGAACCCATGCATATATGCTGTAATAGGACGGTACACATACCTTATGTCATTGTGTAGTGTAGAAAGCATATGAATTCATGCAAAAAAACATAGCATAGCAACATACATCAAGATATGATAATAGATGAGTCTACATGCCTCATCTCACTACCTCCATGAAATGAGTATTGTTTCTGGTGTGTCTGTTTGTTTGTCTGTTTTTGTTTCCACACTTATTTCCACATGCTATGCAAGTCAGGGACACTGACAGGAAGTTAGGTCAAAGTCCAAAAAAAGGTCCCAGAATAGCTCATCTCATTTTCTGTCGTCAATTTCCTACTATATGCATGTCTGTTGCCTCATGGAAGCCAGTGAGAAAAAGGCATTGGACAGAATCAACGAGAAGTTCACAGTAATGAATAAAACAAGAAATTCACAAAACAAAATATATTTCACGAAAGTATGAGATCTTGGAATGTCCCTATAGCTCTGCTGGTAGCAGCCTCACGGTTGAGCTCCCGGTTCCAATTAGTTGCTAAATGGGAGACCCCAGTTCAAATCCTGGGAATGGCATCTCGGGTTGGGGCTGCATCCGACGTAAAATGGGGTCCCCTGTTCGACGAGGTTAAGGGCTAGCAACCCTTCCCCGTAAAAATACCCCCTGCAACGGAAACAGTAAGGAAACTTGCTGCCCTATGTGCCACTGTAAATGGGCACCTGACTTCGCTTGGGGAAGGTCATATTGAGGTCACCTGGTGGCGCCGAATGGCAGACGCCCAGACCCTTGCGACAGTTCCACAAAATGCAAGTGTGGATAAAGTAATGTATATGTTGTGTATTATGTGAAACCTGTAAACCCTGCATCAATTCAGTGCTAGAAAGGCTGCCATTGCGGGTAATTTCTGACCAATAAAAACCATTATTATTATTATCATTATTAGGCACTGTAAGGGTCTGAACCTACAAAACCTGCTCTTACCAAAAGCCTCAGGCCTGAGAAACCTGACCAGGTTGCCCAGAGTTCTGACAGCATTGGACTTGACCTTGTCATGGTCAGCTGCACTCTTCAGAGCAAGGTTAAACAAACTCTGCAGAAGGACGTCCGAAAAGTTGTTGGTAAAATCTGCTCCAAGCTCTTCCCTAGATAAAAAGTGCAAAATGTAATGATCATCAAAAAAACAAGAGAAAAATGAATTTTATCAAAAGCTTTCAACCAAGGACTGACGTATTCAAAATATATGTTGATATTTATATATAATAGGAGTACATTGCGGAAAAGAAAGAAATACCTGTTGCTGACGATGGTGTTGCTCAGGTTGCCTAGCGACCAGGCGGCCTTCCACCGACAGCTGAGGTTCTTCTCCTCCAGACCGACCGTACAGGCCTGTGCAACATCCGCGAGAAACGAGATATCCTGGGATGGGGAGGGAGAGTTTGAGCTTCGTGACTTTTGAAGTTGAGCTTTTCGACAGCTGTCAATCATATAAATTAGTGGCAAGAAGTTGTTGACTTTGAATCTAAAGGTTTTAGATTTAAATCCCTAGCAGGCCCCAATGTTGTGCCCTTTGGAAAGGCACTTTACATCTATGTCCTTACTCGACTCATGTGAAAATGAGTACCTAGCTAGCAACTCCTCCCTGTAAAAATATACAATGTTTCTGAAACAGCAAGGAGACTTGGTGCCCTATGTGCCACTAGGCACTACAAGGGTCTGAACGAACGAACGATCATGACATCCTAACATCTGCTTGGAGAGAAACATGAACTGTAAATCCATTTAATACTGCGGGGGAAAGGGAGTAGTTCACTGCATTTAATTTTAATGGTGGGAACAAACATCAGTGTCTCAACGTTAGTAATCAAATATTTGTGATGATGAAATTTTAGCGGTTGACTAGAGACCATTAAAGTAGCTAGAATTAAGTTACTGAGTTAACGAATCAAGAATTACAGTAACTTTCCCTACCTCCTTGAGACTGGGGTACAGCACATAGACTCCCAGTGCATGGATGGCAGCCCCCCTCACACTCCACTCCTCATCATTGGTCAGTCCCAGCAGCAGGGTGATGCACAGGATGTGTTTGTCTGTCTGCATGGTGACAAAAAAATCATAAGTTCTACAATAAACTGTAGTTTTCTAAAGCTGCAGTTTGAAAGAAAGTTGCTAGGGGATGCAGCATGTATCACTATCAACCTTTTTTTTCAACAAAGGCCTACATGTACACATTACTATAAAATCATGAAAACACATTCATAAAGTCTCTTTATGAACAACAAACCAACGCTAGTAAAAATGAAAACCTCAAGATATTTCTTTCTTAGGATAAAATGTGTCTATCTATTTCATATCTTATTTGTTTTATTTCTATTACATTAACCGGCAATATTGGACCCGCGGCACGCTGGCGGCGTCGCTGCGTCCTAAACTGGATTTGTGTTACCCTTGACTTTATAATGTCAATTCAAAATGTACAAGTATGACCAAAAAGACCAAAAAGACAACAAAACACACAAAGCTTAAAAACATTTGTTTTTTGTCATGAAATTCGTTGAGTGCTTCGTCAATTCGATCGGCCGCAGTGACGACACCAGCGTGCCTCAGGTCCAGTGAGAGGTGGGCTTAAGACCCCAAATTTTGTCCACTTACGGGTAAGAGTTGGAAGACCTGTGGCCCTGTGTTGGCCAGACACTGGCAGCCACAGCTCCTGAGTAGGGTGTGGTCCAGGTTCTGTAGGGCCGAGGGGAGGGGGCCGCTCAACAGGGGGAGCCAGAAGTCTGCCGCCTCCCTGTCTGTCAGGGACTCGGGGGCTGGAGACTCCACCTCTTTCACCAGGACTGCACCAACCTCTTCCACAAACTACAGTAAATACAGTAAATATTAAGTCAGCTATATTCAATAATACTGTAAATTCATTCATTTTTGTAGGGACTCAGGGGCTGAAGGCTCTACCTCTTTCACCAGGACTGCACCAACCTCTTCCACAAACTACAGTAAATACAGTAAATATTAAGTTAGCAATGCCAAATGACAGTTACTAATTGACAAGCTTTTGGATATGATTTTGGATATGATTTTGAATTTTGACTGTTTCAAAATTTAATCCAATTGCTTGAGTAACAGTCATTTGCATCTTATTACCTGGATGTCTTTTAACCTTCAGTTACGCATTAAATCAGCTATGTTACTGTAAATTTCTTCATTTTTGCAGGGAATTAATTGTAGGAAGAAGGAGAAAGGAGATTTTTAAAGATTTTTGGGTAAGCAGCATAAAGTAGAATATTAGCAAAACTTGAAAACAAAGCTTACTGCCTCTCTTCAAAGCTTGAATATGAAATTCTATAGCTAACTTAAAAATCAAAGAGGTTTCATCATTATTTCTGACTAGTGTACAATAGTACCTTTACATGTACATGTATCGAAAAAATACACAAATATTAGGTGCACACACAGTAAAAAAAATCAGGTGCACAGATCCAATTTTGGGTGCACAAAAGTGTGTATGCACAAGACACCACACATTCAGCACCGTGGTCAGGGCATGTGCACACAGTACTGTATTTTGAGCCCTGTTAGTGTCCCATACAGACCTTTCCTCCCTGCAGTTGTAACGCTGTGTTCTGTTCCTGTAGAATCCCACTGAACACATGGGACAGCTCCACAAGGTGAGGTCTGGAACATTGTACAAAATGTGATCACTGTTTAAAGTCATGGTTATGTCTATACATTTCATGATAAAAACATCACTGTCAGGCTGGAGTATATATGCTGGTTCCATGTCCACCCAATACTGTCTACACCCCAAACAACATAAGCTACATCATTATAAATCCTGGTTCAGATCCTTCAGTGCCTAGTGGTACACAGGGAATCAAGGTTCTTTGCTGTCTCAGTAGCAGGGTATATCTTTACAGGGAGGGGTTGCTAGCTCTTCACCTTTAACATACTCTTGAACACGGGACCACCATTTTACGTCCCTTCCAAAAGACGGGTGCAACCACAACTGAGATGTCCTGCCCAGGATTGATCCAGGGTCTCCCAGTTAACAACAAACTGGACCAGTTGAACTATAGGGACATCCCTAATTTTTGGTAAGATACTAGACAAATATTGTAGATTCAATAATTTTCACTGGGACTTAATTTTGCAGTAGACGGAGAAAGGATGTTTTAAGTTCGTGTTTGAAACATTTTAATAATATGTAGTACAGTAGTAAAACAATGGAATCGCATATCCACCTTGTCCTGATTTTCTGTGGCTAAAATAAGACCACTGCAAACGTTTCAAGATTTATTGTACTCACCTGACAAATGGGAAGTAGCCCTTTGCCATCTGGGTCATGACCTGGATGGCCTCTGTCCTGACGGGAATGATGGGAAGGGTTGACCCCGTGACCTGGGCGTGTCTAAGGCTGACCATCCTCAAACACCAGTCCAACAGCCACACCTTGGCCACGCCTTCACTTTCACTTTCTGTCTTTTCTCTGTTTCCTTCTTCTTTGGTACTCTCAGGCGACGATCCTTTCTCTATTGTTGAATCTTGTCCGGTTGTCTCCGAACTGCTGTTGATGTTCATCTTCTCCATAGACTCTTGTAGTGTCTCTCTGTGCTCCTCAGGCTTCTGAGGTTTCGTTCCTTGCTGTTGTGCCGTCCTGTGCTGTGATGATGGTGTTGCTGACAGTGGCACTTTTGCCTGCGCCTGTGGTGCAGAACTCACCGCTTTCATGACTTGTGTAACCTCTTGGAGTGGCGCCTGACAAAGAAAAAAAATAATCTAAAATATTTTGCACTCTTTACAAATGTTTTAATAACAGCACTTTTCTGAAAGACATGATAAAAATGTCTAGATTTTGTAGCTTGTACTCTTCAGTGCAAACCTAGTGTGTTACGACATGAGGCGGTTTACCAGGTATGTAATACAAACAAAAACATAACATGTAGAGTGTAAGAAAGTATTGATAATACATGTACCTGCACAGACAAGATGGAGTGGAAACAGGTTAAGGCTGCCACCTGGATGTCATACTCTGTCACAGAAAAAACACAGGAACAAACATTCAGTACTCACAAACTTGCAAAATTAAACTAGACAAGCACAAAACAACATGGGACAGGTACAACACTCCACTAGCAATTTTTTTTTAGAAAAATGATCTAAGGGAGCATAAAAAAGTGGTCACATTGGCCTTGTGTAGAGGTGGTCACTTGTACAGGTTTGACTGTACAGTCAAACCTGTCTATAGCGGTCACTCAAGGGACTGGCCAAAACTGGCCGCTAAGGACAGGTGGCCGCTATGGAGAAAATGTTGATTAATTGACCACGAGTGACACATATTTTCAGTACCCACTGAGATACATTTATTCACCGTACAGTACACATGTAAACATTGCATAGGTAAGTCACATTTTAGAAAGTCGATTGTTGTTCTTTTACTTCTATTATGGGCTTGAAAAAAGAATTATTGTATCTGCCAACTCCAAAATCCATGGCTTACTCGGGCTTCATGTCTGTACAGACCAGCATCGCCATACTCTACTCTTGATCCTTCGCGACTGCTTCGCTGCAGGCACACGCGTCACCAACGAGTTTTAATCATATGAAACAAAGTCCTTCGCAGCAAAATGCCACCTAGTTAGTTAAGAACAAAATACATGTTGCTCAGTTGCCACTTACTGTTCGTTTTCGACCGTTTTGAAACATAAAATCGTGGCGATAGTTTTCCTTAGTCTGTTGTTGTTTCGCTTCCCGCTTGTCATTATCAGCTTCTACCATTATGCTAATAGGGTACTCAGAAGAAGGTCGCTCTTTTGATGGCTTTTTTCTTTTCAGAAAATTGCAATAGCCCAAATTTTACATCATATTAATGTTATTCATATTTCTTTTGAAGCTTTTAGTGAAGTAATTATCCTCAGTGATACTTTGCAGCAAAATACATTTAGCGCATTATACCTCCGAAACAGTGGTATCTTCCGTTGACCTTTGTGCTGCTAACTATCAGCGCCATTTTAAAAATCGCGCGAAACACGTTTTGACTTTGAGCACCGGGGAAAACGGATATTGGGCCAGCATTCAAACATTTCCCAAACTTACCGCATCAGCTACATGTGCGAGTTGTATTTTCCAAAAAGCTGCCAAAATATTTGTCGACTCGAAATGCACAGAAATGGTCAATTTTGGTACGATGTACAAACGCAAGCCTTGTGAAGAAAATTATACTGACTTCGCGTCAAACCATGGATTTTCTAACAAAGATAAAAGCATTCTGGTTTTCTTTATTATCATCCTATCCAGTTGAGTCCACATAAATTTGATAACTGCGTGAAAAAATGAAGATTTTGAACCCGGCGTGCGGTGGCGATGCGGCTTCTACCGGCGCGCCGTGACCGTTACCGACAGTGTTACTGTACTCGCGGGACTGAAAATCGTCTGGCCGCGACCGCGTTGGACAGGTGGCCGCTATAGCCTATTGCTTATGTCAATGGGAAAAATCCAAGGGACCGACAAAATGTGACCACTATGGGCAGGTGGCCGCTATGCAAAGGTGACCGCTAATACAGGTTTGACTGTATATCAATGGCCTGGTGGTCCTTACATGTATGTAGAGGTGGTCACTTGTCACTTAGTACGGTCAAACCTGTACTAAGTCTAGTAATACGCTGGAAATGCATATTTGCAGTGGAGAGATCACTGCGAAAATAAAACCACAGCAAACATTTCAAGACTTACATTACCTTTTGTTCACAAAAGTCATATATATATATATATATATATATATATATATATTTATAGTCTACAAATAGTATTTACAGTACCTTTGTGGCTGAGAAGCGGCCGTATCTGTCGCACCACCTTGGTGAGGAGGCCAGGCTGGAGCCGGTGGTAAGGCACGTTCACAATCAATGTCGCGAAACACTGGACAACAGGGACAGGAACATGGTCAGTGATCGGTCTGCACTCTAATTCAAAATAGGTAAAGGGAAAAGTAGTCCCATAGCCTCTTTGGAGGCCATAGGTGCAGTGGGTTGTTATTATCTAGGTCACGGTATTGGAAGGCAGAGCAAATCCCTCTCCTTCCACCGCCTTTTACCTCCACAACCAAAGTCAAATACCCATTTTTACACCTAGGTGAACTGAGAAAAGTAGTGTAAAGTGCCTTTACCAAGGACACAATGTCTAGCCAGGAATGCCAGGAATCAAATACCTTATCTCTTGAGCTTGTGTTCACATCTCGTACTGTTAATAGAAAAACAATGAAAATTGTCCTATTCCTAACGTACCTTGAGCAGATAGAAGAGTGTGTGCACGTTGCTCTCTGCTGCCAGCGCCAGGAGCAGACATCGATGTATCTCCTTCACTGTGGAGCCCAGAGTGACAGAGTAGGGGGTGAAGGCGGTCTGTTTGGGCGCTCTGCAAGCAAAAGCATAATGCTGTAAGCTCATCTATTTTTGTTGGGATTTAATTATGCAGTAGGAGGAGAAAGGATTTCTTTTTTTATGATAGCGGTCGGAACAATTCTGTAACACAAAAACACAATATTCACTATGATTGCTTCACAATGAAAATCGTGACAGTAAAAGGACTGCAAACGTTCAAGAAATAACAGTAATCTTTGTAAATTCAAAAGACAACTAGTGTTCAAGCTAATCTTTTACGCTTAAAAGATAACATATCTTTTCCGTTAGATACATACGTTCAACCAGATAGAAGTTGCCAATAGATATGCTAATAAAAAACAATCTCGTGCATCTCACGTGCACAAGTGTGCTAAAGTAACATGAATATAGAAATGAATTGACAAGAAAGGCCGTCATTTGCCCCTGAGCAAATACAGCATGTTTAGCCATACTCCTCCCCATGCAAGAAGTGGGCTGTCCCAAAATAACACCTGGGCAAATGGAAATATGAACTGCATGTAGAAAGGCAACATTTGCGAGAGCATTATACTTCGACAATCTCCCTCCTGATGCATAAATGGACTGTTCCAAAATCACCCGTACAAAAACTCTCTCTACAAGTTCTGCGAGACCCCGAGAGCTTCTTACTGCAAAGGCTTGCGTGTGTTTCTGCAATATGACCTCAGGTAACCTTAATAGAACAGTGTTCTTTGGCCAGTAGCAAATGGAATGCGGGGATCCTTAGATAGAACATGGATTCCTTGGCCAGCAGCAAATAGAACATGGAACGTGGATACCACTTTTGGCCTGTTTTGGGTCTGAAAATTGGTCCAAAAGTCCCCAAAATGAAGCATTCTGAAGTGATGTACACCAGAAATGTGATTGAAGTCCTGTAGGGACATGTTCAAGGCACCCTTGTACCGAATTTCAGGTCACTTGCTTGCAATACCAGGGCACAGGAGCCCAAAATATAAAAATTGTCTAAAAATGCCCCAAAAAACCTGCATAAAAATGTTTTTAAGGCCTGTTTCGAAAGAAATGAAAAACGCATAAGGGTATTTGCCATCTTTACCTACATGCCAAATTTCAGGTCGTTTGGCCCAAAAATGACGGAGTAGATTCCATTTGAAGATTTGGCAGGAGAAGAAGAACGTGAACAAAAACAATATGTTGAGCCATACTAGGTATGGCTAAACATAATAAGCAGTTCCTATTCATAAATGACAGTTATTGTAGGCAGGCATATTCTATATACGTTGTGTACAGTACTTTTACATCATGTTACATCGTTCTTTTCTGACTGAATGATAAAATAATGCATATTCCATTCTACATGTACATATGGTAATTCATCATCAATCAATATGATAAGCTATAATCATTAGAGTGCTAAACCAATTTGTTTATCTTTGGAAGCTTCCAGTCAATCTAGTGATGTCCATCCATGCAGATTTAGTGGTAGAGCAGATCTACATGTAGCTGAGAAGCAAAAAATGTAACATCATGGCAGCGGATATGACGGTTTTAACTCACGTTTCTTCGGCTGCCGCCAGATACTGTTTGCTTCCATCCACAAGAGAAGACAGGACCAACAGGGCATTCCCACGAGCCTGCAAATAATGCAGTGTAATATTCATTTATTTTTGTGGAGACTTATTTTTGCAGTAGAAGGGGAAAAGAGGTTTTAGTAGCGTTTAAGTTCACATTTGAAACAATTCTGTAGTGCACTTGTAATACATGTATGGTGTCATCAATTCTCAGTGGAGGTGTCACTGCCAAAACTATGAAAATAAAAGCACCTCGGTTTACAGCACGTAACACTGCCATAGCAGACAGGGCAAACCTTAGAATCTACCAGTTTGCAGATTTGTACATGTAGCATCCTCTGCTCACAATGACTACTTGTATATAATAGAGAATACTACAGGGTGTATTCTGTAACACCCGAGGTACCAGCCCAACCCATGTAAAATACACCGTGTTGTATTCTTTTATGTCATACTCACCAAAGAAAACACGCAGTACAATACAAAAGATGCCAAAAGTTGAGAAAATTTGGTGTCCTCAAAGAAAATATTGTAATGTAAGAACATCAATTGCAACTGAAGTATCAGGTATTCAAATTTTTGACGGCAGCTTATGCAAAGTACATCCAAATCATTCGATAAAAAAAGACTTGTGCAATACTTTCTGACAATCGGACCAGTCCAGAATACTCGTATTGAACATTATGTCATATCTGGGCCGCGAAAACATTTGATATGGGTGTTCCGCATTGTGTGATAATTTTCCGTAGCACACAGGGTTCTACTTGTATCACACGGGCTTCCATAGAATATTCAGAATGTATTTCGAGTGCACCGGTTGCGGTGCTGTCGAAATTCGAATACCGGAGTCAGAGGTTGGAATTGATGTTGTAGCGATTTTTTTTGTTCGAGGACACAAAACTCTCTCAACTTCAGGCCCATTTTGCGTTGAAATGTGTTTTTTTTGGGTGGGTATAAGGAGTCGCATTGCCATATCCGGCCTTCAGGCGACACAACCCGCTGGTAGCTCAGGCGATATGGAATACACTGTGTTGTATTCTATATTTATCACAGCCCAGGTATGACGTAGATACATGACATACATGTAAAGACAATGAACATCATGTATTTGTACTGACCTTTGGTGCTGGATCCTTCAGTATACTTGTGAACAGAGTGGGGGTCTGTGGTGCCCCGACACTGCTGCATTCTGGGAGGAGGTGGGACCAGTACCCGAACATCAGCCTCTTGTCAGTCATCTGTGCCGTGTTGTGGAGACAGTTCAGGGCAACCTCCCTCACTCGAGACAGGATGGATCTGTGGTAGATAGTGGACATTTATACACTTGAACAGTGGACTTTCTGATAACACCCATGCTCCACTATTTTCCCAGGGTGGTTAAGTCTTTAACTCACAGTTTAAGTGAAAACACGACATTGTTACTGCAAGGACAGATTTTCTCCTTATTGCAAATTTAAGTACCCTCAAACCTAAATGCATTTACAGTAATTGGAAACAGGAGCTCAAATTTGAGGCTGCTACCAATTGAGCTACAGGGACATCCTTCTAGATCTGACTCAAGCATAGATCTTTAAAGAAATTTGAACCTTAGTCTGGTGAGATGTCCTGCCTCGTTGTCTGAGTACTCTGACTCAGAGCTGCTGGCCATGCCTCTCCAGTTGGACCTGTAGTCACTCCCCTCTGAGGAGGAGTAGCCACCAGTACTGTCTCCTCTCTGTGGGGAAATCAGGTTTATTTAATTATGAACTTTAACATCTACAGGCAGGTGGCAAAGTGGTCTTTTGGTTAGGCTTGTTGATTTTACTAAGGTACTGGCCTGGGTTCGAATCCCTAGTACTCCCCAATGTTGTGACATTGCGATGGGCACTTAAGATCTAAATTGACTCACTTGGACTCAAGTGAAGATGAGTATTAGCCCTGTGGTAGGGATGTCTTCTTGAATAGTGCATAAAGCAGAAGGCCCCATGATTGAGGATAGCCACACCTTATCTAAAGGAGTAGTCTTACCCAGCTTGTACCCACCATACAAAGATGGTGTGCTATGCCTAAATGCGGTTTACTGGTTACTAGTATGTGAACAAAAAATGAAATCCCCACTATCTCTGTCTCAGTTGGAAAACTGCTCCCTTTGAACCAAGACAACACGAGGCAAGTATATAGTACTACATGTACATAGAAGGTTTTGGAACACCAACAGTTACCTCTCTCCTGTGCCTGTCATGTGCCTTGAGAGGGCTCCTGGGAGGTGTACTGACCGGCGCCCTGCCGACAGGAGACCTGGAGGGGGGGTTCTGTGCCGGGCGCACGTCAGGCCTGGCTGTGTCCTGCTCCGTCTGCTGCTTCCTCTGTCTCTTCTTCTTCACTTTCCTTCCCCTGGGTGTGGACTGAGCTGGGGACTCCTCTGTAAGGATACAGACTGCCACTGTAAGCAACTAACCTCCATTTATATTAATCTGCTGGGTTACATAAATCCGCCACTTTGAAAAACAGTGGCTTTAGGAGATTCCTATAGCTAGTGCAGCACTCCCAAAGTATGCACAGTTTAGATATTCAGGAGTGCATTATACTGGGAGATGTTAGGTTGGAGATCCATTTGGACGTATCTTTTCAAGGTGACGGATTTATGTGCCCTGATGGAATAATGTCAGAATACAAGGCATATATGTTACACAAAAGCTGACAAAATGTACTACAGAACTGTAAATCTGGAAATATTTGCAGTGGTTTCTTTTGCCATCACTATGTCTAAATCACAATTTAAGAAAAGCAGAAGACTTTTCTTTCGAAACAAAAGCATTCAGGATTATCCTGACCTTTATCAGAGTCCTTGGTTGTAGATCTCTTTGGACTGGGGTCGTACTGTGATACAGGTGTGGGGTAGAGGGTGGCAGGGACCTGGAGAGTCTGACCAGGTAAGCCATACAACATGTACACCTGGGGTAACAAATAACAAACAACCATTATCTTAAAGTTAATCATGTTAATACAAACGATCGTGTTAATACAAACGATAAGTACATTGGGTAGAATTTTTATCAAATTCACAGTCCTCCAAGATTGACGAATGCCTAACTATGCATAACGTGATTTCATCTTACTTATTAATTGAACTTCTCCATGAAAATGGATGGTATGACAAAACAGGTGTACCCCGCAGGGGTCACCCTTTCAAGGCCGCCATGCCAATGTGATGTCACAGAAGCGGCGAATGGCTAAGTCCTTGACAATGACTAGAGTTGGACAGTCAAACATTTTGGGTAAGTCCGGTTTTTGTTCTGTTACTTGGTGATTTCCTTTCAACTTAGCTTCAGAACTAGCGATGACTTACCCTGCAGACTGCGAGAAGAGACCCCAAGCTACCCGGGTTGATGTCTGTAATAACTGACAGCAGGTTTCTCATGCCCTGTAGGGTACTCAGGATCAGCTGGAGAATGAAAATAGATCATACACCAGTGTTAGTGACAAAGGCAAAAATATGAAATCAAAGATATCATACCTCCGTAAAATGTGGAGTATTTGCGACTTTATTTTATTCATAATTCTATTGTAAATTTGTAGCTAATTCTGTCTATGCATTTTCCAGCCAGCCTGGGGGATCAACTTTGGACCCGGGGCAAGCTAACCTTCCCATCCTGCCAGTCTCCAGGCCACTTACACAATCTTCCTCCTCACATCCCATCACTCTAAAATATTCAAATAACTACAGACACACCAGGACAAACAAACACACCGAAGGAAAATAACACTTCTGTTTTCATGGAGGCAAAGAGTTGATCTTATGCCTATAGCATAAGATATGTTATTTCTTTCATTGTAACAAACATACTGGACATTTTTAGAATAAGCAAGGAGGTTTAAAAGTGGAATAAGTTTTAGTTTTTTTGTTTACTGTCCAGGGCTTGAAATTCATGTTAAGGAATAGGTGCACCTAACCTGAGTATCTAGGCGCACAGAAAGAATTTCAGATGCACAACATAGAATAGAATGTCAGCAAAACATTTTTTAAGGTGTTATTGCTTTTTCTGATACTGAGTGTACAATAGTACCTTTCCCCTATAGCCTACAAAAAAATCTACACAATCAAAAATTAGGTGTACAGCTCCAACAATTTTGTGCACATCAGGGTGCGAAATACTTTTTTGAGCCAGGTTGCCCATGTTGCAACCTAGGGCAAAGGCTAGGTTGCACATCCAAATTTCAGGTTGCTCCAGCAACATTCACCGATTTCTTCAAATCAAGCTCGTATGTAGCGTATAATACTACTAATATTCCAAATATAAATTAGATAGTATTGTGTTCCCATTGACCTAACAACATCTTGTTTAGCCGAGGGCAGTGTGTTTTCCTCTTTTTCAGCTCAAATTCCACGATCTATGAAGGGTTTTGGATGGTTTCAAACGAAAAAGTGTTGATTTCTTTATTTCAATTGAAGATTTACCGAATTTTATGAGTGACAATGTGTTTTTGTGAGCTTACAGGGCTCCGATTGAGATCTTTGGCTCAAAATATAAGGTTGCACACTGCGCTACCTGGGTTTGGAATTAACTTGCACCAACCGAAATCTTGTTGCACTGTGCAACGTGCAACCAGGTATTTCGCACCCTGCACATGCACCCAGCATTTCAAGTCCTAGGCCTGCTGTCTGTTACATGAATTCAGTATAAATCTTGTGTGGGAACAAGATGGATTGGTTTCATTCTGCTATACAAACATTTTCATTTGATATCATTGTTATTTTGTATACTATCTGTGGGAATAAGTGTAACACATTAAGAACATATAGCTTGAAATCAATGTGCACCATACTTGCAGAATTGTATATGGCTACACTCTTGCAATTTATTGATTGCACCACTATATATGTATATCTGTTGGCCCTTCAAAGTCTGAAAAATGTTTAGACCAAGTGACTGTTTGGATTGAATCCATGCATGCAAACCCTGAGCTGAGTATTTGTGGCCTAATGCACTAGTGCAGTTATTTAGTAGTAGCCTAGTTACGAGTCAGTTATCTTGTGGAATTGTAGGTATACAGGAATTACTGTAAATGCATTTAACTTCACTTGGTTTATATTTTGCTAGGGAAAAATGGAGTGTTTGCGGTGGTTTCAAGTTCCCAGCAGTGCTATAGTCACATATTGCTACAGTATTAGACAAAAATGTTCCAGTGGTTTTAAGTTCGCTGTGAAACAGTCGCCATGAAAACAGCAAACATAAAACCAACACGAACATTTCTGCATTTATTGTACCTCTTTTTATAATCCTGCATAATTCCTAGCATATAAATACGTGTACACTTCTATGACTGTCACAGTAGATACAGTATGTTTGCTGTGTTTTTGCAGATTGCATCAAATTTTGTATTGTACCTTGGCAAACAAAATGTCGTCCACTTGTTCAGGTTTGGGTGTCTGTAGAACTGCCATCAGGATAGTGTAAACTTTCCTTAAGTGTTCATCCGAAATGGTCTGACCCTCTGAATCCCTGCAGATGATAATGAATGAAATAAAGAACAAAATGAATGAATGAAGACCTTTGTTTATACAATTACCAAGAAGCGAGAGGAAGTTGTTTCTCTAATGATGGCAGAGGGAGTTTCACGGCAGAGGGAGTTATGCCTCTTCCTCAGAGGTCATCAGAGAACCTTAGCCCCTGTAAAAAAAAGCATGTATAAGCGCTGCCCCCAAATACAAACGACGACCCTGAGATGCGAAAGCGGCTATAGGACACGCACAGGGCAGGACACAGATATTGTAGTCTACAGAACAAATTTAAAGATGATCCCACAGATTATGGATTTGGCTCTCGTCCGACATTGACTCACTGAGTGGCACCGTGACACTAATTTTTCAAGTGCAATCTCTTCACATAGAGAAAACCTCAACCCACCAATGTAGGCATCTGACTTACCGTAAGCAGAGGTTGTACACACTCGCTACTGCAACCTTCTTGATGTCCAAGTCAGCATACTCTGGTTGCACAAACTGCATCAACAACCCTTCTGGACCAATCAGCTGGTCCAAGTACTGAGCAAAAATAAAAGGGATTTGTAAAATCCTATGGTAACCAAATTGTCAAAGAAACATATCCATTTCCAATTCATAGCACCGCAAATATGCATTTCTAATGTACATGTCTTGTATGTGTTACTGTACTGTACTACATAATGTTTCAACCACAAACTTAAATTAAAACATAGCAAAAACCTCTTTTCCTGCCTTGCCTTAGGCCATGTTGATTTGATAACTGTAAACGCAGAAATGTTCGCAGGGATTTAATCTGCAGTAGGTAGAAAATGGAGTGTTCGCAGTACTAGTGGTTCTGAGTTTGCATTTGAAACAATACACACAGTCACACAATAGAACGCTTTTTCATGGTGGTTTTAAGTTCACAGTAAAGAGTTTACCACAAAAACTGCAAACATAAAAGCACCGTGAACATTTCTGCATCTACAGTATATGGATGACATCCTCTGGGAACCCCAAAAGTGCTGCGAGCGTGCGAATAAAACAATGTTTGGCAGAACGATTTACAGCATGGCCGAAAACTTTTTTTATGGAAACAGACGAAAATTGATGCATGTGTACATGTCATCCATATAATCAAATGAACATGGCCTAACAGTAAAAAATAATTATCAAAAAATAACCTCCCCACTGCCAATTTATGGCACTGCAAATATATGCATTTCCATGTAAACTGTACTACATAATTGTTTCAACTGCAAACTTAAATCAAAACATCTCCTTTTACATCTTACTGCAAAATAAAATGAATTTACATCTTACAGTTAACTACAAGTACTGACCATGGTAACAGCAGGCCCCCTTTGGTACAGAAGTTGTGCCAGGGTCCTGAGTATGTCCGGCAGAGTCCAGGGTCTGCAGACTGTCACAGCTCGCATCACATACTCTACACAAGTCTCCAGCGATCTGCCCTGGATCAGAACCTGGGCAACAAATGTGAAATTCTTGGGTCTTCAGGTGGCAGAATTGTTATCGTTTATTTCAAAATACCGTAAAATTCCTATTTACGTACGCACCCCTCCTAACATACGCACCCCTGATTTGGGGGCGACTGCGGGCCTGACTCAGTGAGTTGAAACGTTCAGGGGAAAAACCCTCCTAACGTACGAACCCCCTCTCCAGCATTTCGGTGGATACTAGTAGTTAAGAGGTTGACATGAATGATCATCCTTCCGATGATGTTTACCGACTTAAAGGGTTACTGAGAAAATGTTTCTGGGTTGAAAATATCAAACAATTTGAATATATGTATTAATGTATTATACTATTATTACTGATTGATTGTGTGGTAGCATTCCACACTTCATTTGCATGAAGATGTACCGTACTCTCATGCTGATATGCGATTTTTCCGAGGAAGAACCCCTCCTAACGTACGCACCCCAACTTTGGCGTCAGCCTGGAGCACCTGCTTGCAACTTGAAAAGTTTAAAAAGTGCGTACGTAAATAGGGATTTTACGGTACATCCCTGAAAGCCAATTGCAAGTAAATGTAGTATGAAATAATGGTAAAGTACAGTGATAATTATCATCAAACAATCTTCAAGAAATGCTTTTAGAAAAGAAATCATAATCATGGTACATGTACATTTCTTTCATTGAATGAATTTATTTTTTTCTTATTCTCACTTAGTATATTTTACAACAAATTAAATGGGTGGTCCCTTCATGATCAGCTTTTTTTTAAACTTCAAAATCCTTCAACAATACAAGTACAAAATGACAGACAAATGGAAAGTAAATCTTTATTTTCTAACACTTACTTGCTGTCCACTGAATCCAACAAGGTGCCTGAGTAAATGGCAAACTTTTGTGACCAGAAGCTCATAGTTAAGAGGGACCAGTTCACAGGCCTTGCATACTAGTCCCACAGCCAGCTATATATGGAGGAGATGGGGAAATCATATTATACAATTTGCCCAGTTCCATAATTTGACGATACACACTGTCAAGTAAAATCATCCTTGAACTAAAAAATACATAAGTTATATTTTGCATCATATCATATGTTTTATTTTTTTCAGATCTTATCTTCTTTCAAATACCAGCATTTAGCAACCACTCAAGGGAATAGTACTGAGGAAAAATGGTTACTAAGGACAGGTGGTTGTTGAGGACAGGGTGGGGTTAAACCTGGATTCAGCATTCACTCAAGGGACTGAGGAAATATGGTTGCCGAGGACAGGGTGGGCTAATGACTAATCTCCGAGCAGATCTATAGGTTGCATAAAGACCGTATCAAACTGGCAGAGGAAGTACGTTTCGCAACCCAAGATCTGCAATAACTCAAACAGGGCGGAGCATTTCTATTCAATAAAGGTGTCGCTACCCCTCCTCGTTGTAATGCTAACAGCCGTACGAATGACCGGGGTACTAATCTTTTTATGACCGATTTCTGGGACAAGCCCAGTCATCCGCGCACGTCCCAGTGGGAGGTTCGCGCCTTGATTGAGCCTAGTAAAAGAGGTCTCACAATAGCAGTTTCTTTCACCCATCGGCGATGTTTGTGGCATCATGGAAAACCGTTCTTACAAAAACATTCGTGGGCAATTGTTTACTGTTTCGGGTTCAAGCCACTATTACTAGATATTACAAGTACCCCCGAGAAGGGTTAAGCCGGCGTCCGCCTGCCCGGAGCGTTTCCACCAGAGGGCCGTCTTCCTGTCCAATGACGGCCTTATCTCGCTTTGCTATTGTTATGCTTGCAAAGAATCGGTGCCTTTGAAAACGTTTTTCAAGACTTAATCGAAGAAAGTCATCGGGAAAAAAACAAGGAAAAAACGTAAACATGAAAAACGTAAGAATTTCGCATTTCAGCTGTGACGATCATCATTTTGTGACGATTGAAGTAGTTTTGGTAGCGATCTTTGTAACAAATTGATTTTGAAAAAGAGACCAAGTCTTTTCTACTGGCAACATTTAGTTTATTTTTCCTGGGAAGTTTAATTTTCGCGGTACAGCTCTGCCCAAGTGGACGGCCTCTCAGTCGCGGTCTGGAGGTGTCAGACGGTGCGCAGCCGACCCGTGACAGCCCGGCATGGCGCCGCACGCCCGTGCGGACAGAGAGTAATAAACTCACTTACAGAAGCACAGTTTGATTAGGTAACAATTAGATGTTAATAGCCTTTGTTCAGACCGACTTGTTCCAGACCTTAGATTGCATTACAAGCTCCTTCTTCCAGTTGGATACGGTCTTTGCAATCTATTGGGTGTGGTTGGAGACTAGCTAATGACTACTATGTACGGGACTGTTTTAATGTAGCTTGTGACTGAAGGTGGTTGTCTGTGCCAGGTGGTTGCCTGACCAGGCTTGACTGTTATGATCAAGGAAGATAAAGAGAGATTTAACCTCCAGCATATCTATTTTGTTGTAATTTGTTTGGTAACGTTAACAGTTATCTTATTTATTTAAACGATTTCTCGTGACACCGCCCCTCTGGAGCTCCCCCTCCACTTGGACCTCTGTGAAGATCGGCTGTGTATATTTTTGTACAAGCCGACAGGGCCATTCAAGGAAAATAAAGGTTTCTACTCTACTACTCTATGATTGACAAAAATTATGTGCTGATGGAGTGATGCAGTATTCGAATTCGTGCCCACTCAAAATTAAATTACTGTCATCAGGGTAGTCAGTTGTACTTAATCGTCACTTTCATAGTTCAAAGCTGAAGGCCGTCGCTACAACACCAATTGTTATCATTAAGTTATGAATAATTGAATAGCGCATGCCATCAACTTGTTACTAGCTAGTACTTAGTGTAATAAAGGTATTTGGGGAGGGGTGACTAACCAACCTTCTCATCTACGAACTTCGGCGTCTGGTAGTCGAGCGAGTTTAGCTCGTCCAACAGTATGTTCAGCTCTATCTTGAACTCCTCTCCTTCCCGTGGCACCAGACTCAAGAATTTGGCGGTACAGCGGCGGAAAACGTCCGCATCGCTCTGAACGAAGGGACGATGTTGCCCCTGAGGCCGAAGTGAAAGCTCTTCCGCCATTTTCTTACTGCAATTTGGAAATGAGTTGCTAGGTGGCGCGACTGTACTCTCCCGTAGATTCTCGCGAGATTTGAACGAGAGTTTTTCCCGAAGATGTGATGTCATATATAAACAGGCCTCTTCTCTTCTCGTCTGCACCGCTGGAATCAGCAAAAAAATTGTCGACGACAGCCAGAGTATTGCGATTAGGAAACCGGTCGATCTCTCTTTAACTCGAAGGGAAGGTCGTTAACGTCGTTACGTCGTCTGTATGAAGATGAATGCCACAGGAGACAGCTGACAATCCGAAATCTCACACGGTCATTTTTGACGGAGCTCTAGAGTCGAGGTCGCTCTACACTCTTTTATAACTGCGCTGGTGGTATTTTCCTCAGTTCCCGTCTTCTCAGACGACACTGGGAACTTGAAGTGACGGAAGATGTCGGCCGACTCGCCTAGGAGGGGTTCTCGGTCCGCAGGGACGGTGGTGAGGCCGCAGGCAGCCGGGTAAGTCTGTGTGAAAGCTCGGCCCGATGTTGCGACACTAAAAACAACACAGAAGAGTGGCGCCATTTTTAAACCATTTTTGCCTTGCCTGCCGTCTGAAAATGACGTAACCTTACCTCAGGGGCAGTTATGTCTTTGAGTGCTAACCCAGGTTTTTCTTACGAATGTTGATGAAGATTCGTCGTTTACAAATAGTTTCCGTACGACCTGAGATGACCCAGGAATTGTCAAACTTGACTCAAAGTCAAAGGGAGAGGAAACTGCAAATTGTGTTAGGGACCCCAGGGTGTAAATGTAAACAATTGGCTTCCTGTGTCAAAACAACAACAACAACAACAGGGTTTTATGTGTTGTGATAGCATGTACATTTACATACTATCTGTATCAGTCTATACAGACTAGGACGCAAACTGCGCAGACAAGAATTACAAAACAGAAAGTGCATTAAAAAAACTATTAAAATGGTCGAAACATACCGTATAATGGCTCAAAAGTACAAGAAACAGAGTTCATTCCCAGGAGTTTGTTCGGTTGAATCGGCTGTGTGGCGTCAGCATCTTCTTTTATTTTCCCGGTTTTCCCAGCTTGTTGTGATAGCACGGATATAAATATCTTGGTGATTTGGTGATATGTATAAGAGTGACAGATACCACTAGCAAATAACCCACTTGGATAGGGCAGTAAAGCTGGCAGCCCCATGTGTGACAGAGATTATGTGATCAAACCCCTGCTTATAAGTTATAAGGCTACACCAAGTAATTTGTATGGATGACGTCCGCGCGCGCATTGATTTTGGTCTGTTCCCAGGAAAAAAAACAAGAAATTCCGCTGCCTGTAATTATGACCAGAGAGTTCCTTTTTGATATACTATGTTTCTGCAGGCCTGCAAAATCAATGGGATATGGAAAGAAACAGGACAGGACAACAACTGCTGTTCAACTTCAACTGAATTATTCAAATTGTTGCTGTTTTCCTGATGAATAAAAGAATTGTTAGTTGTTACACTGTGTTCTCTCAATTTCAATTCAATTTGTGTCCTAACATGTGTCGTCGACTATTATATTTCAAATCTAGGCATCTTGTTTTTTTCGGCCCTTCTTGTTTTTTTTCGCGCTCTCGCATTAGATCAAGGGTCTCCAAAGGACGTCATCCATAAAAATTACTTGGTGCAGCCTAAAAGAACCCAACACACTTATAGAGAAGACTAGGGATGATGATGATCCAGTGAGCTGTAGCAACAATTGTACTACCTGAGCTAATGAAAAAGCACCATACTTTATCCTCAGTCTGAGGTTGCCTGCTTAACCTATAGTACCTTCACCATATTACAGTTCCACTATGTGTATACAATGTCAAGTATGTAACAATACACAGTGATAGCCAGTCAATATCATCTACTACATGTGTACTTAAACTTTGATCATATTGTATTGATTGATTGATTGATACATGTAAGTTCTGTCATGTGATAGGTAGCTCTGTTGTCACAATCTTAATGGCTTAACATTGATTTCATAATTCAGGTGATATTCTTTTGTTGTAAAATGTTCAATCATACGAATAAAAGGAGTAGTTCTTCAGGGCATTACAATTTAAACTATGAATTGTCACCAGGATTCTCGACAGTGTATATATATGAGCATAGGGTCCAAATATGCTGTGAATGTCACCGGTATGGACAACACTGTGAGTGTGATGTTGGTTTGTGAGCCCTTACTAGTATAGTAATACGTTATCTTCCAGATGATTTTGCTTGTATTCATAAAAATTTTGCTGATTTTTGGCTGAAGTGGCATTGCCTTTTCTACTGGAATTTGTGAAACTTGTGAGTGTTTGGCACTCATACGACATTGGTGCATTTTGCAATAAATCATAATGGACCCCAAGCTGTGAAAAATTACTGTGAGATCATTGCATTGTGCCACTAAAGATAACGTCACAGAAGATACTGTTGATTTTGAAATATTTGTGGTGGTTTCACTAAATGTATGTGTAATTGCTTTTCAATGAATTGACCTAAATGGTTTCTACGGTTACTGCAAAATCAGGACATGTAGTTTTGTGCTACAATATTATTTTGACAACGATCTTAACATAAAAACCTTATTTCCATTCTTTAACAATAGTCTTACCACAGAAGTAAATCTCACTCTCAATGAAAATAAATTTTACAGTATATGTCTATGTAGGAGTCCTTTATTCTTGGACTACCAAATTACAGTAGCAACAGTTAAAAGAAAATGAGTTTCCATCGACAAGGCTAAAAGTAAAACATGGATGACTGATCAATTGAGTGCTTCTATCAACTGAACTTTCATTGAGAAAAATCTGTTGGTTTACAGGGTAGAGCAGTTCAGCCTGGCTAGTTTTCTAGAACATGTACATATACTATAGCTCATTTACATAATCAATATGTCTGATGGTCTTACACGCAGAAGTAGGTCATTGTTCGGTTAGAACCGTTTGTCACTCAAAGAAACAAACTGTACATTTGTATGAAATTCATTTATCATAGAGTAGAATATAGCTTTTCGGCCAGGTAGTAGTTCAGTTTAGGCCGTTTCTCATTTGATCGTTCTTTAAACGCTGTAATACAGTATGATATATAGTTAGAGGTGTTTTGCTTAATAATTTCCCTATATGATTATGCTATGCACCCTGTATTCTAAGACTTTTAGCTGCTTTCTGCAGTCTTCATTCCCAGTTTGTCAACTAAAAATAAATTGCTGAAGACATAATGTATTGTTATTTATGAACTACAAATTTTCAGTGTGAAAAGTAGATGCTCAATCTACGCGTCATGGTCTTACAATTTCTTTAGATTGCGACGATCGATCAATCCTATTATGCCAACACTGATTAGTTTGGCTGCCTAACCTGATTAAGTAGCATGTAAAGGCTGGACATGCTATTCTATCAATCAAGTCAGGCAAGACCGGTGTACATGTAATACTAATGGTATGCTTGTACTCATACCACCAAGCCAAGTATGACTATGAATCTGACAATGTCAAGTTAGACGCATGTACTAGTAGTACCATTGTATCCAGTTGTAGAGAAATTACTGTTGTATCCACATGTAACATTGCCAAAAATAGTTTCTTAAGCAACTAGATAAAATTTTGAAACAGTCAATAATATAGATATAAATATAAATTCTATCCAGTTATCTCTTAGGCTATCAATTAGAGGGGTTGTCAGTGGTCAATATTGCTAGAATCTTAGCTTGTAGTTTTCCTTTCATTTATTAGTTTAAATTACCAGGATCCTTTAACCTGTAACTGCCAGAGCAACTTAAGCTGAAATCAATCTCTGCAAGGCAAATAAGGCATATCCAGGTGAATGAGACATATAATAATATCCAGGTTATATTCCCTTATGATATACTTATTGATATAGACTGTAATTCTTTCGTTACGAATGCCTAAACTTCCTGATCTTTTAATGCTGGGTAGTATCTTGCATCTGGCTATCCTCCTGCCAGAGAACCTGTAATGTTCAGAGTTTCTTCTAAACCGGGAAACAGGGGCGGCGCGCCCTCTTGTTCCCGGCCTGCGCCCTCTTGTCAAAATGCCGATTGAACCCTGGTCGCACTTGGGCGATGTTCTTACTCTCCAACAACATGCTGCCGTACAACATGCAATCTTTCCCGAAAACGATCTTTCCTCCTTCAAAATATCCCAGCACCACCACAAAACAATGAATCAGATCATAAAACATGTTATAATTAGTCCAAAATATTCCTATTGCGGTAGATGCACCGTTTAGACGGTGCAAAACACGATCGAAATAACATTTTTCCAACCGAGGCGCCATCTTGTTTTGCTGTCAGCTACTCTCGCGAGACTTGATATGGCTTACATGCAAGGTCAGCTGACCTAGATAGCGAGACTTCCCGAGACTTCGTGACCTTTCACCCACAGCCGCCGGGAACTTGCACGGACAGTTTAGAGAGATTACGAGCTGTTTTTGTTGACATTTGAGCATCTAAAGATATCATCCCACAGCATAAAACGGAAAAAGGCAAAGGAGTCTATCCATTGCAGAAATGAGATGACTTTTTTTCTGCCACAAATTGGATAAAGATGGCTAGATCGTGGCAATGTTTATATAATACTCTAATGTTTCAGCTGAGGGATTCAGGTGTCCCAAAAGCTGAAAAGGACCCCGCTGTACATATCAGCGTCGCGGACCTGAAGACCAGGCATGCCAGGTGCTTGTTCAGATCATGAAGGGACAGACATACTAGTATGCTTGCCACAATGCCAAAACTTCAATGGAAAAGCAGTATGAGCAAAAAAAGGCCACCAGAGAGAAGTTAAAGTATTTTTTTTTTTTTTATTTTTTTTTCATGGTCTAAAATTTAATGTGATTTGTGTTGGACTCAAACTTAACAAAAATCTAATTTTATATTTATTGGTTTCCTTTCAAAAAAATTGATTTTGCAGTGGAAAAATTTTTTTTCACAATTTCAATCTGGAATTATTATTTTTTCTTCTATTTTGAACAACTAACCTTGAACTAACTCTACGATTTCTGAAGTTTCATGAGCTAAAATTTCTCTCTCAGATAGCCTCAGAATGTCCCATTTAAGCTGCAATTTTTCAAAGGCTTCACACCGTGGAAGGTGGGGCACCCCCCCTTCCACACCATCCCCCCCTCGGTCGCTTCGCTCCCTCGACACAGTGTGCTCCCTCTTGTCATTATTTTCTAGAAAAACCCCTGATGTTAGTGTCTGATGAACTGTTATGGTTACAGAACTTACATCTTATTGTTAGACAGTATGTACAGAGCTAGGAATGTAGTTAAAAATCAATTGTCTGGTGTTATAGAAATCCTTTAAGCTATAAAAGATTTCCTTAGACAAGATAAGATCCTTAATAAGATGGTGTTTTCCAAGATACCAGGACACTCTAATATCCCATTTCTTAACAGTTATCATGCTTTATCCTTAAAGTGACCCTCATAATTGTTTCATTTAATAATGAACCTTTTATTACAGTTAATGAATACGGCCACTGGTAATTTTCATTTCTTTGCACCAGCAAGTGTGTATACTATCTTTTTCTGCTGAGCAAAGATCACAGAACCATTTTGTGATAGGAAGGAAAATAAGGTTTTGCAGCTTTTTTACATTCACAGTTACTCTCATCTCCCAAATAAACGTACCGGTACGTTTATTTTTTTCAGCCTCAAAATCCACCCAGTACGTTCTTATTTTGGACGGTACGTTTATTGTTTTTTTGAAAATCAAAGTTTTGCTAACCTGGGATCCCCTTAAAATTTAAAGTTTGGGTTTTCCTGCCCATATTTCCCCGGCATTTTTGCTCATAATTCGCTATTTTTCGACCATGCGGTGTTGATATCCCGGCCGCTACAGAGGCCGCTATGACCCGGCCTTTGTGAAATTATCCTGGCGGAACTCGTAACGTATTGGTCGATCTCTATGACACTACAAAGTCAACGTTGTTATTGGGAGAAAATAAGACGCCACACTGACGTTTTGAAATGCAATTCTTGTTTCATAAACAACTTTGACAGTCTCTGTTTACATCGTAAACCAAAGCACGCTGATCAGAAAAGAAACATGCCAGCGGCGCCGCGCACAGTAACATTTAACGCATGTAAATTTCTCTACTCACGTGAGATACAGTCTTTCCCAAAATGAAAATATAAAAACAACACCACGAAAAATCTGTGTCTTAGCATAAGAAATTGTATAATGTCTTTCAAAATATATCAAAACATTTCAATCCTACCACAAACAGGAAAACTTAGCGCTTGGAAAATCGCCACTGTGACAATGTCCTGTTAACGCATGACGTGACTCTGGTGGGAAAGCTTTATCATGGAAGAGCTCACGTCAAGGAAGGGGAAACAACTCTTTTTGATCTACAAATAAAACTTCTTTGCCTTAGTCAGAAATATGTTTTGCATTTTTACAAAGAAACTTTCAATATTAGAGTCTATACATGAAATTGAATTGCAATCTAGTCACCGTTATTATCACTTAAAAATTCTTTAAAAACATCACCCCTCTACAGAAAGAATGTTGCAGTTTTCTAAGAACATGGATGTAGTTTTGCTAGCCCCGCCCCTTTCTGTCTTCGGCGCCAGCTACCATGGCTACTGTCTGGCTCACTCTTTCAAGTGTAACATGAGAACCCTGTGGTTAAAATGTGGCAACATCGTAAGCCTGAGGTTTCTCACAAATTTGTTGACAATTTAGTTTCTCAAAATGAATGTTTTTTTTTCTACTTACAAGAGTAATTTCTGAATTTCAAATTATTTGGATTGCAACAACAAAAACCAGAACATCATATGATATTGTCCTTGATATTATATGATTATGTCCTTGACACAACACAATAGTTTGTGGCATGTTATGTTACAAATCTATGTTTCTATGCATAGAAGATAAATGGCAAGTTGGGAAAGAAAAAAGTTACATAGTATACATTGTCATAATTCTTCTTTTTCTCTATGGCTTTTACAAATAAGTGAAGAACTTTACCTGTGATGACCATATCTTCAGGATATTGTAATTTTCTGTTCATGGTCTAAATGTTGACCCAATTTTTCAACATGGCTACTATATTTTTTTTTGAAGTGGCAAGGAAGATTACAATTTGAGCAAGATGTGTTCAGTTATTCTGTTCAATATTTATAAACTTTACAGGTATGGTCCTCAGACAGGCATAAATGAATGAAGAGAACCTACAGCTACCTGCTTATCATTTTTCCCTTGGACAGAAGTAGCATGAACACAGTTTATCTGAAGATTCGGTTAATTTCCGGGGGGTATGTTTATTCCGGGGGGTATGTTTATTTGGGAGATGAGAGTAAACCAATTCTGTGATATACATGTAATACATTGGAAGCACATATTTGCGCGAATTCACTACAGAGATTCACTGAGAAAACGGCGAAAGTGAAGCCACCGCGAAAGTTTGAACATTTACAGTACGTAAATGAAGTCCTGTACCGGAAGTTGTGGCGAGACATCTTTGATGGTATTAACTATGTTTTTTGGTTGCTTAATGGTATTGGTAATGTACCGTGACAATAGTTCAACTGCATAACCCTGTTTGCAGCATCAATATATCACAAAAATACTTAGCTTACAATGGCAATTTATCATGCATACATGATATAACCACACTGGCAGTGGCCCATAACAATTTATAGCTTGAGTATCGCATTGCGTCATTCAAATCCATATATCGTAGGCACAAGGCATCGTCCAGAATTTGAAACAGTTTTCTTGAATCACCATTGACCCTCTTCTGGAGTTGAATACGGCTATAAGACCACATCGTTTGCGTACATAGCACTTGATGATGTGCTACAAATCCTAGGATATGGCTTCAGAATTCAAAATCAGATCCTCCACATGATTAACTTTACCAAGAAGATTTTGTTATCATCAGCTTTGGCTTAAGCTTGTTGGTTACTTAGTTTGAAAAGGATATTTCTTAATTAGTTAAAGGTATGTATTTTAATCAGAACATAAAACCGAAGTCAGTGTTTTTAGTCCTTTTTCTACATTATAAGTTGAATCTACCTAATTATAGCCTGGGTGCCATCCGATTACTCCTACACTCGCTGTCTCATTCCCAACCCTATGACACTGAACAGCGATATTCATAACAAATGAATGCGACTTTGTTGTGCCGTGAGGCAATGAAATACATGTACACGCATTTCCCACCGCTGCTTGAGCTGTCCGCCATTTTTTCAAACTTCACGACAAATCATCGAAGTTGTTCAAATGTTCTGAGGATTGTTGACCGTCCATTTGTGGTGATTTTTTTACGACGCTTGATGCCCCCCACAAAATTTGGAAGATCTTCGACTGCAACAGTTGATTTGGGTACCTTTTTGCATTCTACAGCTGGCTTATAATAAGTTATATGGTTATGCATTGGATGGCTTGACCTTCACATGATCATGATCAGAAAGGCTAAAACGGTTTTATGCACGATGATAGATCATTGTGCTTCACACATGAGTAATCCAATCATCAACTGTCTGCCCCACAGTACTTTATCTGAGCGTGGAATAAACTATTTGTTGCTTCGGCACAGGTTTGTGATTTAGAGGTATGCATGTAGGATTTTGTCATCAGAAAAGGTCATCCTCTGGTGAAAATGGAAAGGCATTTTCCATCCTCTGGTGAAAATGGAAAGGCATTTTACCAGGAAGATGTTGGTAAGGAAATTTACCCAAGCAACATATATGTCTAAAATGCTTGATTGATTCTGACATTAAATTTTTTTTGGTACACATGTGTGAGATTAAAGCGTTTTAAAAAGTGTACTTTTCCAACTGAAATGCCAGAGGCATCCTTCCTAGATAAAACAAATATCTTTACCAAGCGAAGCAGTGAACTTTGGCTAACCTCAATTGAAGATCGGCCGCATGCATAGTATAAGGACTAAATGTGTCCTTAGAGATGCATCCACTCTTTTAACGGCCCGATTCGTTACAAAGATCTATGAATAGTTTGTACTTCAACTCCTGGTGTATTGCCGTTGGTGATTCTTGAATGTCAAAGGTAACCTCAGGGGATATTTCTGAGGTAATATCAGAAGGTAAAGGTAGAAACTCGTTAGAACTGGTTGTTTTGTGTCTGCTTAGGTGGTCTATGTTACAAGTAGCAGATTTTCTAGAAAAAAATTGCAAGGTGAAGCGACGAAATGGATTTTCACCCCTTCCACGTTGTGGAAAACAAGAATTTCAACCTTTAGAATGCTGAAGTAGCCGTTTGGCACCCCATTCTCTATTGGTTACAGAGTAAGGCAGCTGGGAGAAGGTTAAAAGCTAAAATGGGGTATTTTGAATCTTCAGGTGGGAAATTACTGTCAGACAGTGGCCACATGTGACCTAGTAGCATCCCTGGTCAACCTGAATTTTATGCATGTCATAGAATCTGCTCCCCTGAGTGAGGGGGTTTGTGATTAGAGCATGGGGGCGCAGTGCCCCCCTCTTTAGAAAAATCCCTGACAAGGATGACCAATGTGTGAAAATGGCATTAGAAAATTTGATTGGATATCATACTCGAAGACTGTGGATCAGATGAGCGCTTTTGAACAGCATTCTCCAATTTTTATAGAGACATACGGAAAGAAAGAAGATGGGAGAAGTTGTGCTGCCAGGGTTGTTGTTTTTACATCGTTTTGCCGAAATTCCTGACGACGGGTGGTGATCTACTGATGATCCCCCTGGTGAGGCACATAATTCCATCAAGTGTGTGTAACTCAACTAACTCTAAGACTGGATTAGATGAGCGCCTTTGATCTGTGTGCACCATTTTTTATAGGTATAGGTCATTTGAATGTCACTAAAAGGAAAAAAGACCTCCAATTTATTAAAGCGGCTATCTGTGCAGCACAAAGGTTGCTTTTTTCCTGTTTTTTTATGCCCTATGGTTATAACTATCAGTTAGATTATGATTGCTGTTGGTGGCAATGAGTTTTTGCTAGCATCTGTGTGTGTGTGTGTTTTATGTTGACTCACTCACAAATGAAATACAACATGTAAATGAAAGGTCATAAATGAAACTTTGTGCTTATCACATAAGCAAGATGTATGACTACACTCAAAATCCTGTCCAAGATATATACATTCCCCCTGCTTCAAAAGCAATGCATACGTCTCCATGGGAATTGCCATATATCAAACGTGGGAAAATCAATTGCTGTGTGAACCAATGGTAAATACATTATCTGGGGGGAAACTGTCCTTGCAGCTGCGTTGATGTACTTACCATTGGTGATTTCACGCTTGAATATCATTACTTGTTGCACTAGTATCCTGTTGAAAGTGCACGTTGCTCATAGATAATGATAATCTGTTTGCAAAATTAATGCCAGTGATATGAAGGATTGCAGCAGTGTCTTGAAATGACTTATTGCAGGTGTCGATCGTGCATTCAAGTTCTCAGGCCTACAACTTTAGTCTATGAAAAATTATAAACAGAAAAATGTTGAACTAAACCCTGACCTTGGTGCTGAATGTGTAGTGTCTATTGTTATTACATTATCTGGGGGAAAACTGCCCTTGCAGCTGCGTTGATGTACTTACCATTGATGCCCTGTTGGTGATTTCACGCTTGAATATCATTACCTGTTACACTCATATTCCGTTGAAAGTGCACGTTTCTGGTAGATATAATCTGTTTCTAAATTAATGCTAGTAATATGAAGGGTTACAGCAGTATCTTGAAATGACTTATTGCAGGTGTGATCGTGTGTTCAAGTTCTCAGGCCTACAACTTTTGCCTATGAATGATTATTAACAGAAAAATGTCGAACTAAACCCTGACCTTGGTGCTGAATGTGTGGTGTCTGTTATTACCTCCATGAAAAAGGGAGGTAGTGTTTTGGGCATGTTTGTGTGTGTGTCACTACAGTGTGTGTGTGTGTGTGTGTGTGTGTCTGTGTTTTAGGAGCAATAACTGTGTGTGTGTGTGTCTGTGTTTTAGGAGCAATAACTGTGTGTGTGTGTGTGTGTTTTAGGAGCAATAACTGAAGAACCCCCCGGATGGATTTTGATGATATTTGGTATGTGGGTAGGTGTTGGAAAGATAGGTTAAGGTCGATTTTAAGCCCCATGGCAGCTGTCCTTGGTACTGCAGCAGAACTTCATGGTGTTTGTATCTTTTCCATGCTATGGTCTTGATACATGTGCATGGTGTACAGTTTGTATGTGTAATGGCTTCCATACTGTGTATTAACCTGAAGTAGCCATAGCCATTTGACACTCTATTCCCTATTGGTTACAGAGTTAGGCAGCAGGACGAAGGTTAAGTCTGTGTTTTATGTGTCATTTGAGGATGCAAGCTGTGGGTGGCAATGAGTTTTTGCTACCATCTGATATGTTTATGTATGATAATCAATACAGTTAAGCAGTGTTTCCGCCAGACCGCGACTGAGAGGCCGTCCACTTGGGGAGGGCCGTACCGCGAAAATTTATTGACCGTACCGCGAAAATTAATTGACCGGACCGCGAAAATTAATTGACCAGGAAAAGTAACTGAATGTTGTGATCAGAAAAGACTTTGTTAATTTTTCAAAATCAATTTGTTACGAAGGTCGCTATAATACTGCTTCAATCGTCACTAAATGCGATCTATATTGACCAGAAGCGCCGGCAGTGTAAAGGGGTTTTCCCGCTCTGTGGTCACGTGACATCTTGCCGTCAACCAATCAGAGCACAGGTTTTTATGACGCGGTCCAATCAGCGCTTAGAACCTTGCATATCAATGAGCTTTAAAACATGGCGGACGGCCCGGGACGGGGCAGGTTCCGGCTCGACTTATGTGAATTCATAGCGAAAATTACGATTTATCTACGTTACATATGGAGAATTTTCACGGAAAAACATTCAAAGGAATATATATTGTGTCGAATACGGTCAGAAATGATGGCGAATCGCGGCGAATCACGACGTTGAGGCTGAAATGCACGGGCGAAATTCTTGTTTTGTTTACGTTTTTCCTTGTTTTCTTCGATGACTTTCTTCGATTGAGTCTTGAAAAACGGGTTTTTGATGAGATCACCGTATGCCAAAGGCACCGACATCGATTCTTCGCAAGCTTAACAATAGCAACAAACAAAAGAGTGTGAATGTCCAACGACATAGAGCGTCCCCACGCCCGCAGTAACAAAGAAAAACAAAGAAATTATGCCGACCTCTCGTATTTTTTCCCCGATTTCTCGGCATTTAGTTTTTTTTTTTTTTAAAGAGGACGGCCTATGTCTGAGTTCAGGCCGTCCAAAGCGACATAAGGCCGTCATTTGACGGGAAGACGCCCCTCTGGCGGAAACACTGCAGTTAAGTAGGTTTATCTTGAGTTATCATAACACTAAACCTTCCTTTTGACTTGCAAATGAAACTTGATAATGGCCATGATAATTGTGTCTGGCGTTTTGTAAATTTGTATGAAACCAACTTGAATCATTACACTAGCCTTTCCACTGTAGTACTCTGACATTTTGTGGTTGCAGAGTGATAAATTTCACTATATATTGTAAATGCATTTAAGTTTGCGTGGTTTTTATTCCGCTCTAAGGCGAAAATGGCATGTTCGCAGTGGTTTTGAGTTCGCGGCAGTGCTATAGTTACATGCTGCTACAGTATTGGACAAAAATGTTCACGGTGGTTTTAAGTTCACGCTAAAACGGTTACCTACATATAGATTATACAAACAGATTTCCCACACCAAAATTAGGTGTCAAAAAGCAATAGCTAGTGGCAACCTTGTTCCTGGCCTGCTTCCAAGGACGACAGGCAATGAAAACTAATGAAAACCCTTTACTGACAGATATCCTTGGGCGGCAGTGAAAGGACTCTGAACTGCTCAGAAACAGTGTTACTTTTTATAGATTCAAGGGCTTGACTTGAATTCTAATTAGGCAGATTGTAATTTCACCCCTCCTGAAGGGGTTGATAAGGAGCTTGCATAAGAGACCCTGGCCTACATTTTGGGTCTCTAACTAATGTTTAAATTCATGTCATTACCTTGGCAGTCCAGATATTTATGTTATGTTACAAGTTAGGGCTGCATATCCGTACTGCAAAAATCAATTAGGTACAGATCCAAAATATTGGAACATCACTGTATTAGTGCTATAGACATGGTGCTATGGATTTTCTTAATAAACCAATTAACCAATACCTGAATAGACTTATACTCAAGTATCTAACTTTTTAACATATTCATGAATAGTTTCATCAGGTTCACTGAATCACTGAATAAAAATACTCCTTCACACATCAAAGTGTTTTATTCCACCAATGTTTCAGTGACCATCTGTCACCTTCCTCAAAGCACAGTCTTCAACTTTTTGTATTACTAGATATGTGTTATTCCTGCCACAAAAGATGAAAATTTAGCACAGGAAAAATATGAAAACATTGTATGGGCTTTGAAAAAAAAATTAGCACCATCTTTGGTTTGAGATCCTCTTGAAATCAAAACATATGTTTTCTGCATAAGATACTTGAAGCCTGAATAAACATTCTGTTATCTGTTTATTCATGTTTCTCTCATAATTTAAGACCCCAGGCTACTTTATCAAATTCTTTAGATATAGTATATGTGTAGCTGATGTTAGATTTAGGTATACCTACTACCCATGATTAATAAAGCTGTCTGTTAGCTGTTTTATGGTAGACCTTTTGAACTAGCAGTGCACTCTGAGTTGAACTGTTGGATATATATGTATGAACCAGTTAACCTGTGACAGAGCATGGTAGATGCTGCCCATTTGTAATGTAGCCAAAATGTATTATGTAACCTTTTTGAGGGTACAGTCTGGCTCAGAAAATATTGAGATTTAACCTTCTCCCTGCTGCCTAACTCTAACCAATAGGGAATGGGGTGCCAAATAGCTACTTCAGTGTGCTAAAGGTTAATAGTATGGAAGCCAGTTACACATACATGTACATACTACAAAAGGTTAAAAACATGTATCAGGTGAAATACCAGTGCTCATAATTTCAAGCAAATTGGGCTCTGTAAATTTGAATAATGCCAAACTTGGCTCACTAACAAGTATCCAGACCTGAGAATATTAAGCGACTTGCCTGTTGAACTATTGTTGGCAAATGCTTCACACGTTACTCTGAGGCATTCTGCCAGCATAGTCTACCCACACTACAGGCAAGACATTAGCAGCTGATCATGAAGTTTAGTCGTGGTCGTGGACTGTCTAAATCATTTAGGGATTATGGCTTCCACCATGGCAAAGTGAGATCAACAGACGATATTGATCATGACTAGGAATGAATTTTTCAGAAACAACACCTTGACACAATGCAAATTGCGAGGTTGTTAAATCAACAATATATTGTAGACTGTGTTCTTCAGACTGTAGATTTATGTATTGATTCTAACATATTCCTTTCCAGACCTCTTTCATAAGATTATATAGCTTTTAATCAATACAATCTAAACAGCAATCAATGAACTTTGTCATGATCAAGTAGTAATGGCAAAGTTAATAGTATATCAGAGGAATTCAAGGCCCAATATTCATGTAGGGAATGCTACAAGTCTGTACACCTTTGAGTTACTAATTAAACCTTTCTTATTATTATAATTGTTAAGTGCCAGCAGACTCTAGTACTGTCAGATGCACATGCACAGGTCATGGGGGCACTTGTTTTAACAACACACCGGCCAATGTACCAATACATGTACATATGTAGCAACCACCCACACCAATGTTACAGAGGACTCCGGGGACATGCACTGACATTGATCTTGAGTCAGATTCGCTTGCCTGTAAATGGCCCGATAAATGCAATTGAAGTTCTTTCACCAGGATGTTTCAAGCATGAAAGGACAATTTTTGAGAATTCCTCGTCTGCTAAGCAGTCCTCCATTATGATAGTGATCATAGTAGACCCGCGTATGAATATGACATTGATTCTTTGGACTGTTTCTGAAAGATAAAGGCGGTGGGAAATGATCGATCCGCAGGTTTTTACTGCATGTCAGATCAAGGTTTGTGTATTGACCCGAAGTTGTACTCATATCAATCTATACTGTCTGATGTCAGGCTGACATATCCGCTTCAGGGCCAAGGTTACAGTGCAGAAAAGTGTGTATTAGCCTATTCATTATCCTGTAGTGAAATGATTAATTGCATGAACTTGGATGATTGATGGCTTTGGTGGCGTCTCTTTCCAAATGGCAAATTGGGGACTGTTCCTGGTTCAAAAGAGCCCCATCCATTCAGATGTCAGTAGAAAAGCTGCTTGAAGTTGAATTGCTGTATGCATGGCTCTATACGTACATGTACATGTACTAGTACATGTACTGTGTGTCTGACTAAGTTGTAAACATAAAATGATATGTATATTCATCAATTTTCGTGGATGAAGGAGAAAGGGGTTTTTCGTGGTGTCTTAAGTTTTTGGTCAAAACAGTTCTGGAGCGCAGTAATGATACGTTGCAAATGCGTACTTGCATTGTCATGAATCTACGGAGGAGATATAGTGTGTAAAACTTGAAAATGAAACCAGCGAACAAGATAACAAGGTTTTCGACAATAGTGTACATGGTACAACGAACGTGAGAATACTAGTAATATCTCCCACTGTTGAACGGACATGTGCACGCTCCCATATGTAGGGAATATAAGAGCTTGTCAAAATCAAATATTGTTTTCCCAAAATTTTCTGTTTAGGATTATGGTATATCTCGGTCAATTTTTTTTGATATGCAAAAAGTACATATGATTATATACCTTGAACAAGTCTCATTTAATTTAGTAAGTTAATCTAGCCTAGACTCTTGTTGGCCAGAGCTAATAGCAAACATAGCTGTGCATGTTATTTTGCCATTTAGCATCATTGCACTAAATTAGGAAGAACCATTCATATGCAGCTCCCATCAAGAGAACACTTTGATTTCTCCCACTCAAAGATAAGTCCCAGGAGAAACACTTCTTTCATCTTACGACATGATGAGCATTTGCTTCAAGGTCTTAGCTATTGATGTGTCTCCGTTAAGAGATCCCAGATGTGTTAATATTCATGAGCACACCCAAGTCAGGCCGAGGAAAAACAATGTTGTGTTTCTGGTTACCCGACAGACCCTAGCAAAATCCTACCAACCCTAGCCTTGTTATGGGGTCGATCACTGCGCTGGCAATGGACATGATTTTTTTCAATCTGAGATGACACCAATTTAATTTCTTGGTTAACAGATTTTTTTAAAATCTTAGCATGAGGACATAATTTTAACAGAAGGCTGGGGTGAAAACTTGTACCTGACCCTGTTCACTCCCTGAAACTGTATGCACCAAAGTACAAACTTCCCTGTGAGATCCTGTTTTCATGTTGATTTTCCAATGTAACATTTTTTTTAAAATTCCGTTAACCAAGAAATAAAATTGGTGTGGCCTGAGTAATGAAATTCAAAACAGAATACCTGTATTTTACATTCTGTTAACAGAATAAGGCTTTGAGTTTGAACATTTGATGTAAGGATGTGTACTAAGCATTGAGACTCCCTACATACCAACCCTAATTCTTTCAGGGCTTTAATATAATTGGAAACACAAGATTTTTTTTCTTAGGCCTCAGAATCCAATATCAGAGCCAATAAAAGTTTCAGACAAGACAAATATACAATGTCATTGTATATATGCCAAAGCATTTATACAGTAACAGAAGGGATTTGGTTTCAAGTCTCTTTCTATAGTATAGGGCCTTTCAATTGATTTGATTGATTTTGATTAAACCAGTTACCTTACTTTAACAAAGTTTGCTGACCTTGAGGTTATGTTCTATGTGTCATTTTTTTGTCTGTGCGTATGTGTGGACAGCATAACTCAAAAGCTGTGGATGAATCCTTAATATGATATTTCACAGTTTGTGGGTAGTGGTTGGTGAAACAATTTCAATTACAATTTTTAAAACAAAGGTTAAGTTCAATATTGGGCCACCTAGCAGCTTTCTACGGCAGTGTTCTCGCCAGCGCCCGTCCTCCCGTCATTTGACGAGTTTTTGTCTCTCATGACGGACAAAATTTTTGCCCAACCCGTCATTTTTAATGGACAAAAATCGGTGTGTAAAAATATTTACTAGACAGAGTTTAGAATTTTGCAAAACTCCAGAGGATCACTGGAAGTTCGCGACGAGGGCGATCTAGATCATTTCTAATGCCCGCCGGCGACAACCCCAGCCACGCACAAAGAGCGCCGTGGTGGATATTTGGTGGCCGCCGAAAACTCGGCGTCATGCGCCGCCCTCCCCACAGTTTTGGCTGGTCGCATCGGGCTGACGTTTATCGGGCTGGTGTCCCTCTCGGTTCACCGTCAGTCTCGTTAACAAAGAAGCCTAAAAATTCAGAAATATTCCTATAGCTAGGCTTTCTGTAATCTGTAAAACATTATTAAAGTTTCAAGCCGCGGCGGCTGAGTTGAATGCGCTTTCTTCCCGTAAGAAATGGTAAACAGGCGTCAGATATTCTATTCCACCATGACCACCAATCACAGTGCGTCGTCTCCGTCGCATCACGAAATACCGACCAATGACATGCGAGTCTCGCTACTCGCGTGATTTCAGCTAAGCGTGAATTTGCGAGATGTTAGAGGAATGGCGGGGATCGCAAGGATCGCACGACGAAGCGGCTGTTGGAAGGCTTGAATCGACAACTTTTGAAGACATTCAGTGCAGTTACCGGAGAAATTAACCGTGGAAAACATGGGAGAAAAAAATGGACGTCTTTATGGCGTTCTTTCTCAAAGTAGGGTGTCAAATTCCTCATTATGTTCAATAATTACAGGGAGCATACGGGACAAGTGTTGAAAAATTTTAATTTTGCCGACTTATTCTGTGTGTGTTCTTTGTAGGACGTAAATACGTAATAAAGTTTTGTTGTGCTTGATTTTCTTTTCTTTGCCGATTGTATACAACATAGAAATGTAGCTTGTGTGTGAACATTCGATCTTACCGCGATGATCGACGGCACGCCTCCCCCCAAAATTAAGCCTGAAACCCTTGTGTAATTTTTCACCAAAAGAGATGTCATTAAACTAAGCTTATTCTACCGGGAAATTTGCCCCTCAAAATGCAGGAAATAGCGTTTCAGAGGGTCTAGATTCCAAAATTTTCCGGGGGAAAATACTCCCGGACCCCCCTAGGATGGTCACGCCTCCGGCGCGACGCCTCGAGCCTTCGGCGCTCGATATGTTCTTCCCGACAGGAAAATTGAAATGACGGGTAAAAATTTCAGGCTGGCGAGAACACTGTTCTACGGTACACACTACACAGTAGAACTTCTGGTTTTGATATCTTGTGTTCGGGATATGCTATGGTCATGATTCTTGAGTGGTAGATAGGTCTTGGGACAGAGAGTAATATGTACGTGCTGTAGGTTTAGGCCCCCTAGATGTTAAATAAAATGGATGTTTTCCTGTTTCCCCAGGGACAAGTCTTACATGGAGAGTGTGGTGGACTTTCTCCAGGCTGTCCCACAGGCGTACAGCGGCAGCACGAAAGAAGACAAGGAGAAGATCGTATGGGCAAGATTTGAGAGCACTGATGTTAACGGTTAGTTATAATGATAGAGGAAAAGCAGTTACAGCAGATCCTTGGGGATGTCTTCTTATGCTTAGGTCACATTTCCAACCCGGGGCCCGGCCGGGCAGCTTGCGGGAACGAAAAATATGATATAAAAGACAACAAAAGACAGAGAACGTTAAAAATCACTACTAACTACAAATTGTGTATTTTCTTGATATGCATTTTTTATTTTTCGTTTTCGCCGACACCCCGGCCGGGCCCCGGATTGGAAATGTGACCTAAGCATTAATGGGGCTACTTTCTACACAATGCCAAAGCTGAGGGATTCTCAACTCAGATGTTTCCTGTAGGGAAGGAATGTGAAGTCGAAAGGGACACATTGATAGCCCACATGATATGCATTTGCAATGGGCGAATGAGTGTACCGGTGTTATATATAATGTTGTATTTGCTAGTATAATTCCACAGGGATTGGCTTATATAGTTATATTTAGAGAAAGAGTCTCAGTCAGAGTATGTTGAAGTTTTCAGCCCTTCATGCTACTCCAACATGATAATTATGTTTCTCAATTCTGTCTCTTCAAAGGGTTGGGGCAATAGGTAATAAAACGCTAATTACAAAATGTACATCTTGTCTAGGGGGATAGGAGAATTTCATGAAGATATGAAGATGATTTTTGCCATCTCCTCAGCCCCCCACCCATACTTTTGGTAAGCTAAGTATTGAGCCTACAAGCTTGTAATGCAGAAGCAGAGATTGCTCTAAGTCTAACCAAACCATATTGCCTTTACTGTGACACACTCACAGATATCTCCTACAACTCAGAATATGCTGAACATCGATGTAGTGAAGCACCCATCTTGCTCATCATAGGCTACAACAACGGTGTGCAGATCTGGAATTTGCCAGTGAGTACCATATTTCTGTAGGCACTTAATAACCTCCAGAGGTATACATATAGAATATAACACAACTTGTATACCGTATCGCCTGAGGTACCGGCCTGACTGCGGGTCGTATTGCCAAAGGCCGTCAGGCAATGCGACCCGGGGGAGGGACGGGACTGAGGGTGATGCGGAATACAATGTGTTGTATTTTGTTTATGTCATGCCCACCCGAAAAAACACAAATTTCAAAGCAAAATGCTCCAGAAGTTGAGAGAGTTTTGTGTCCTCAAACAGAAAAATTGTAACAAAATCGAATCCGAATCCGGTATCCGAATTTTCGACAGCTGTGAAACAGGCACACTCGAAATGCATTCTAGATATTCTATGGAAGCCAGAGCAATAAAAGTCGAACCCCGTGCAATAACAAAAGTTACTTCCTGGTCCAGAATACCCCTATCAAACGTTGTTGCTGCCCAGGTATGACATAAAAAGGTATACACATCTATATAGCCCCCCTTCGGTTTGACATTCGAATGGCTGTTATAGCTGCCAGCAGACAGTCAAGGTAGCAGATTACAGTATATATCCTGGAATTCTGTCCTCAATAGTAGTTTGGGTATAAAGTAGTGCATCGTAGTACTTGAAAAAGCCATTAGAGATTCTTCTGTCCTGCATGGTAGAGGAATATGTCAGCTTGGTTGGGTTATGATAGTTGTTTGTTTGGCTTAAATTTGAGTCAAATTTTGAGTCTGAATAATGTTACCACCAACTGCAGTTAAAATTGACCTCTGCTGGGCACTATATGAAAATGGGTTTTATAAGAGAAGAAGCTGGCAAATTTATGCTTATTTTCACATATTTTGTAGATTGTACCCTGAAGTCAAACATATTTTGTATTTATATTCAAATGTTGTAGCTTCCTTGTGCACCCCACTATAGATATTAAAGCGAAGAAGCTTCTCACTTTGGGGTCCTTAACCATGTAAATGCCAAAAGGCGAAAAATTGTGTTCTGGTTCCTCAAACGTTAGGCATTTTGCCAAAGCTCAGCTCCTCAGCTTGCATAGCTTAGACTGAGTACCTCAGCGTAACATGAACAAGTCCCGTCAGGAGCTAAAGAATCGTCTGGCTGGTGACCCGACTTAAAGGGTCACTCACTGTTGGCAGTCCCGCAGTGCACATGCATACAGCGCAGTCTACTGCAAGGCTGCCTGGCCACTCGTCTGGACGATAAAAATGTAGAGCCAGAGCATCTTGACAATCAAGGCTGTGGAGTGAATTTATAATGCAGAGATACTGGTGACTCTGTTTGAATACGGAAATGTTCTATTCAAAGATGTAGTTTTTTTCTTCTGCCACTCTGGATTGAAATTGCATACAGTAAATATGATTTTCTGGTGATTCAATTTCCCTACAGGGAAAAAATGGAGTGTTGGCACTTGGCACTTTAGTTACAAACTAACTGTGCAGTAATGGAAACACCGGTTTTAACCTTCTCCCCGCTGCCTAACTCTGTAACCAATATAGAATGGGTTGCCAAACGGCTATTTCGGTATGCAGTCACTGTGAAAACTGCGAACGTAAATTGATATGTTAAAACCACCTCAAAAATTTAATGGCAAAACACAAGTTCTGTACTTTAGGTTGTCATTGTTGAAATAAGGAGTCACAAGCATGAGGCATGTCTCCTCTGAAATGTGATATCCAAGTTCATACCTAGGATTCGTGAATCAGGATTCACCCAGGCAAGGGATTGATCCTGAATCGTGAATCCTGGTATGAACAGGGTCTAAGGTAACCACATTTGATTCTCTTCCAAATACCCCAATCGCTACCAGTATTGTGTGTGAATCTTTGTGAAGTATACCACTGTGCTGTACTTTTTATATCTATGAAAATATACCTTTGCCCACTCTAATGACAGTTCAGTGGTTGCAACCATGGAATGCATGATGTCACATTGCTGTCATATGCATGTCTGCCATTATTATTAGTTATTAATGAAGTGATCATCTGGAAAATGTTTGCGGAGATGGAGATGGGACATTAAGCGACCTTTTCCTGTGACAGTGCATAAAGCTTATGTGAAAAATGTCCCCATCACATCTATGCCATTCGTCAGTCTGTGATCATGATCAGAGCAACCATCAAGAAGGAGATATTACGTTATACAATGTACATGTACATGTTCTTTTGTGGGATGTCCCTGTAGTGCAACTAGTAGTAGTCTCACACTTGACCTTCTGGTTCCAATAAGTTGCTAACTGGGAGACCCCAGTTCAATCCTGTGTCGGTTGGGGCTGCATCTATCTTTTGGAAGGGACATAAAATGGGGGTCCCGTATTAATGGAGGTGCCTCAAGCATGTTAAAAGGCAAGGGCTAGCAGCCTCTCCCTGCAAAAAGTATACCCTGCTAGAAACCAGCAAGGAAACTTGCTGCTCCTACATGTATGTGCCACAAGGCACTGCAAGGGTCTGATCATGAACGAACATTGTCCTTTTGAGGTTAATGTTCCGATGTCAGCCAGCTTTGCAAAGCCATCTCTATTAGCTGTGCGATTTTCATACCACCAGCATAGTTGGCTTTGCCTGAATGTTGGAAATCAAGGTCTGTGCACCTGGCCATACAATCTTTGTTCGCTTACATCTCAATCACAGAGTCTGCACCAAAGCAGCAAAACATCTGGAAAATAGAGCCAAAAACAATTTCATTTCAAGTCTCTCTTAAAACAAAGAATGAAATGTACATTTGTTAGAAATTGATGTAAATTTGCAGACGTCATGATTCTACACATACATTGTCTCTATTACGTTTAAAAACTTTTTACAACTTTCTCATAGCATGAAAAGCAAAATAAGATTTCTTAATCTCTCTATTATAATTACAGCCACCAATGGTTTTACTTTGAAATTCTAATATTCAAATTTGGTAGAAATTTTATTGGAGGTACCCTAAGGCAAATACATGTACATATAGCTATTGCAGCTCTTGTGTAACAGTTGTTAAAGTGGGCATGCAGTGCACAAGATTAGTGTGCCAGTTACTGTACAAGAAAGGATGTTTCAGCCCTGTAATGGTGACTTGATCTCTTCCAGTCTTCTGGGGAAGCACAAGAAGTGCTGTCAATACGACAGGGACCTGTCCGAGTACTTAGGGTGCTGCCAACTCCCATTTCAGGTAAGTGGCCCAGTAAGTGGTAGGTGACTGCTAATGATGGCTGAATTTCCTTCATTAGTTTTGACTGACTGTGCTGCTTTCTACAGAGGTCCGGGGAGGGTTATTTCCAACTGACTCAATTAGTATATAGTATGGACGGTGATTCACATGGGAAAAAGTGTTACACTTGTCAAGATTACAGCTTGTGTATATTATATACAAATGTAGTTTGATTTTTGAAACAATGTCACATAGAGCAACTGGTAGATTTAATGAAATAGTGTTTGGGAATAAACTTGAAGTTGCGGCATCACTTCGGTTTTGTTATGCTTGTACAAAAATGTAACTCCACGACAATTGGAGGTATTGGTTTGGGTGTGTCTGTCTGACACAGGTATGTCTAAATTTGTGTTTCCGAATATTTGTAGGAAGCATAACCCATGAAATTCTGGATGAATAGTGATGATTTTTGGTACATGGGTAAGTCTTGGAAAGACAAAGGTCAAGGTCGATTATCAGTCCCCTGGCAGATTTCCTTGGTACTGCAGCAGAACTGCCTTTTTTTTTAAACTTCTGTTCTGCTAAGCCTATGGTCTTTGTTTTTTTTGGTGGCACTAGCTTTTGATATCAGGAATAACTGGTGTAGCTTTGGGCCCCCTAGCAGTTTGCTCTGGAACTGCAGGGACATTTGTTAAAATCTTAAACAAAGGAACAACTGACTGATGAAATTCCTCGACGTGTTGTTTTCTTTCCTAGGTCACCACCAGTCAGACAGCTTTGCTGACAAGAGACCACTTATAGCTATGTGTGACGGATCAAGGTGAGATCAATGTACATCCTTTCCAGAAAACAGTGTTTTTTAAAAATCTCAAATGAGAAATTTTGAAAACCTCATGCCCAAGGGCCACACCATTAAAAAATCTGAGTGAGAATGTTTGGAAACTTTTTGAACTGCACCATAAAATTGCCCCCTTTTGTACTGTATTATGTTATTGACTAAAAACAGCGTTAGCAGCAGTCCGTAGAGAACAGGGTGGCAGACTGAGTGTGTACTGCGGAAGGAATTGACTTCACATTTACATATCTGAGAAAGCTTCCTTGTGGTCCCATAAATTTAAAGAATTTTGAGGCAATAAAAACTAAGGGTGCTGTTTTTTTCTGGAGATGAGAAAATGCAAGCCTTGGGGGGATGCAGCGTGATAGAGTATGAGACTTCTGCAATGCAAACAAGATAGAGTTTTTTACGTAAAATTGCTCGTTCTGAATACTCTAGACTTACATGCAAATCTTGAAAATAGATTGCAAATTGCATGTTGCATGTGGGTATTTCAAGCCCAGCTACATGCAAGCGTATGAATAAATCAATGTGTTGAGTTTAACATATCATTTACACTACTGGTTCTTAGGTCTAAACATTCTTTGATGCATTATACCTATTTGTACACAGTAAGGATTATCTCCTACTAGAATATGATTAGATTTATCATATTATGAAATTCTTTTGACCAAGCGGAAAGAAAGGGGAACAGCTTAAATGGGATAATCCCAAACTGATTAGTTCCTACTGTAAAGTGGGAAATAGTTATTTAAAGTAACTAACTTAACTCAATATGAGGTGACTGCACATTGAACACTTCTGTTTTGAACACAGCTCAACTCAACCTTACTGTACTGTGAACCTGACCAGTCTGAAGTCAGGAGAACAGGCTCATTCCATTGGCTTCAAGTCACAAGTATACGACATTCACTTTAACAAAAGGTAAGAGCCTTTAGTAGACCATTGGTTCTGTATCTGTAATTATCATTCAATAGACTTATCCATGCAAATTAAAGGCTTAGTGCCATTCTGTGAGATGCAAGTATTTACATTGTTGAATATCTAAAAGCTTAAGCCTCTGTCACATGTTCAGAACGTTTTGTGACTTAGCTTCCAATCAATGCTTCATCATTCATCATGGTATATTCAGTTATTATATATATTCATTGTATATTGATATTACCATGTTTATATGTATAATATTTGATGTTGATTTGATGTTTCTATGTATGATATTGTAGGAATTTGAGGTTTATATGCATGATATTGTAGACTTGAATGAATTGTATTGTATTGTGCGTGGGAGGGCAACTTGTAAAGGTGGGTAAGCACCTGTTTTGCCCTCCCCTTCACTTTTGTGAATAATCCAAATAAACAAATAAACACATCCCTAACCAAGGTTGGCGCTGGGTTGGGAGCAGCCTGGAATCCATCCTATTCTAGCTCCAGTTCGCTCCTCTGATTGTGTCTAAGAAGAATATCACTTTCTCGAGTTTGATTTGTCAAAATTCACAGTCGGCTGGAGCATACACTTTTAAATACTAGTAGGCAATCCCGACCAACTAACTCCCAACCAGATGACCTTGCTCAATGAATGACTCCTAACCATGGTGTGGAGAAGGTTGGGAGGCCATGGTTGGCTATGTGTGACAGGGGCTTATGGTGGAATGCATTCTTTGTGGCTAGGCATATCTGCTTAGTGTTGGCAAGGTGTTGCTGAGAGTTTTCTCCAGATCTTGTCTTTATTCACTTTAATATCCTATTTGAATTGACTTGAAATTCCCCCCAAAAAAGCTAATACTGTAAAATGTTTCTTGATTAATACCTAATTTCCTAATTGACGTAAAATGACAAAACAAGTAACTTTTTGTGACCTTATTTCTTGATCACCTCAGGATTTCTCCTCTCTTACTTTCTGCAGGATTGTAGTAATCGCACTTCAGGAGAAGGTTGCAGCTTTCGATGCCTGCACATTCCAACATAGGTTCTGGATAACAAGTAAGTAAGCTTCCATGATTTTATGTAAAGGCTAATAGAGGTAATTACAGATTTCACTACATTCTGATACCATATGTGACTGTATTTAAGAAGTCATCAAAGTGATCCTCAGCATTGTAAGGGATGAACCAGGGAAGAGAATGTTAGATAAGTGAAAAAATATGTTTTGTGCTGAGGAAGCAAAGAAATCACTAAATCTTTGTTTAAAAATGCAGTCAGGTCTGAGTATTTTTCTCTGTTCCAGGTTGCTATCCTTGCCCAGGTCCTCATATAAATCCCCTGGCCCTGGGAACAAGATGGCTTGCCTATGCAGACAAGAAGGTAGGTTTCCATATGTTATAATGATGTTATAATAGTCATGTTTTATGTACCCACACTGCTTCATAAGTCAGTTTACATGGCAGCCATAAAAGCTTAGCAACCAGCCCAAAAGGTCAGAAAATTTGTGGGTTTCCTTTGGGTGGAGGGTTTACTTTGCGGCTGGTCATTTTCTGAAGAAAATTGACAGTGAGCATCCTCTACACGCCCTTGTGCAGCAGCACCACCTATCACATTTGAAACATATTGCATGTTAGATCAGGACCATTGGGTCACTGCACATTAGCCACTCACTATCTGGTTTATCATCTTTTGTTCCCCATCTTGCAAGGGTTAGATGTGCTTGCCCATAGATGTCATGTCTTAGTGGCAGACTACCAGGTGCTTCTATCCTGTGGGTTGACACTGTGTAGGTTAAAGAGGTGGAAGTCTTCCCTATGCTGTCAGTCCATCTCTTACATGCTTGTCCCCGTGGATTTTGGCGACGCGAGCCAAATTGGTATATATATTGTGTGCAGTTTGCAAGAATTCTAGGAATTGCACAGGAATGTGAAAGTGGAAGGTGGCCATACCATCATCATCGATTAAATCTTGTGTTGTCCTGAGCGATATGTACTTTTCCATCACGATAACTCTGATCTACATGTATATACTCTCAAGTAATGTGTACAACAAAGTGCTTGTTTTGTGTGTGCTCCCCAGTTGGTCCCAACGCACCAGAGTCGAGGAGGGATGACAGGCAACGGGATTCAGTCATACGCTGCCACCGTCATCAGTGCTGCAAAGGTGAGATTCTGTTATTAGGTACACAAGTATATCCAGAGACGAATTTTATCACCATGTACAAGTTTGCAAAACAATTACAACTGCATTACAAATTCTAACATAATGTAATCATACTGAGCTTGCAGTCATACATTTTGACAGTTTTACTCTCTCTCATCAGCTTTCTGGTTTAGATGGTCACCTGTAGTTAGATAGGGCAAGGAAATTTCATATAACAGGTTTTGCTTGGTCTTCTAGGACCCCTTTCCACTAGACGGCGATCGATGAGCAACTGTACAGTGACCAAAATTGGATTTATGTAACCCTCAATTTCATCATTGGAAAATGGTACAAGAAATTGATGCCTGATTTAAAAGACAAGAAAACACACAAAACGAATTTTTCTTTTTCTTTGGAATTTTTTTATGAATCTATCAAATTTTTCAGTGCAGAAAGGTTGCAGTCTCTAGTGGAAAGAGGGTGTTACAAAATGAGTTGAATCTGGTTTAGATGGTCACTAGTTAGATTGACATTTAAATTTTGTATAACAGGTTTGGCGTGGTCCTTTGCAAAATATAATTGAAGCTGAAAAACTGAGGAAAAACACCTTGTAATGACATGCTGAAGGCCGGTGTTTGTGTGTTCTATTTCAGACAGTGTCATGGGGGTTTTATCTGTGCTGTGACTCTCTCAGACACCTCCTTTCCCTGGGCTCCTCCTTCGTACCAGGCCTCACTAGCTCCCGCTACACTACTACTCCTGTAAATAACCATTCTGTCCACTCTGTGTTGCATGCTTGATGTGACTGTCAAAAGGATTAGAACCCTGTCTTGTCTATATATCTGATGGAAATCTGTTATGTATGGGCATGCCTATTTATGTAAAGTTTATAACTCTTATTTGTTGTATTTCTGAACATATTAATTTCTTTTTTATCTCTTTAACTACAATTCTGTATGGTTCAAATTTTCTCTTATCAATGTTCATAAGAAAAGGCTTTAGAACTGTAACAGTTCATACATTTGTACCCCAATACATGTATCATACAACTTAACACTAATATTTGTATTAAGAGGAAAGCTCTACTTGAACTGTTCTACATGTCTGTTTAACAATCTAAAACATCACAAAAGTGCATCACATTGTCCAATTAAATGATGGCTAAATATTTTTATGCTGAATCGTAAATGTCCAGACACTAACTGTAACAGTTGTAAAATGCCTGATACTTGATGTCTTAGCCTAAGGTAAGATGATTGCTAATACAGTCAACCCTGTGACACAAGTGACCACCTCTGCCTAAAAACCACCTAGCCGTTGTGACTTCCGGTGGTCACGGTTTTCCCATTGACACAAGCATTAACTTAAGCATCCTGTATACAGTGACCACCTGTCCACATAGACCAGATTTTCTTGGTCTCCCGGGTGATTTTCTTAAGCCTAAGGTTATTTTAACGCTTTCTATCACACTGCTGCAAAATGATCATGCTATGGAATCAAACACTAGTATTCAATCAACATTTCATTCATAGCTTGTCTGAACATTTGCATGTAGTCCTTTCTGTGTGCCTTATGTCTTATAGACTGTGTGCATGATGTTTGTCTGCTGCAACCTTCTTAAACCTCATCCTCACCCCATCCCAGTTCTTCCCTGGTTGTGACAGGCTGTTGTCATGGCTCTGTGGGCGTCACAGCACAGATAGCACTCCCACCACAGATGGCACTCCCTTCCTTGCAGCTATATGTCATACACATGTACACAATATATATAACAGTTACTCAAGCAACTGTATAGATTTTGGAAACAGTCTGACATTTCAGGTACATGTAGCACCCACTACCTTTCGTCAGTGACCAAAGGATCTGTGAAAGTCAGTAACGAAAGTTAGTGGATGCTATCTGAAACGTCTGACCGTTTCCAAAATCTATCCAGTGTTGTTTGAATAACTGTTGCCAGTATCTTGCGTATCTGACTACATGGATATCTAACCTTCATCACAGTCATATTGTACACTGTGCAAAACAGTAAAATTTATTTTGACCTGTTGATTTTTCCATATTGCTACAGTTGTAAAGATGGTACATCTGGATTTGGATCCATGGTCGAACTTTTAAAAGAATGTGTGTAGTGTTCACTCAGTGTGGTACAGTTTAAACCTCTGGCATTTCTCACAAAACTACATAAACATATTCTTTTATAAGAACAACATTATGTATAGTACAGAACCTTGAATCAAATTATGATATTAAGGTTTTCAAAACTGAAGCCCAATTTGCCAAACTCGAAACATTTCTACTTAATGCATTGCAACCTGACCATTTTAGCCTTCCATTTAGTCTCACATCTTATAGCAGTAATGTAGGAAACATAGCTATTGAACGCATTGGCTTTTTAGCGAATGCCCACAAACGCCCACTCTGGCGAAGTCCGCGCTGCACGAATCAATTTTTTTTTGCTCGGAATATGTTCAGGTTGTGCTCCCATCAATTAATCCTGAGTTTCAAGTCAATCCATCGATCCGAAGTTAAATAAAGCGAACTTGAATATTCTTACCTGGCTTTTTAGCGAATGCCCAGCAAGAAAGGCTTTTTAGCGAATGCCCACTATATCAGCCAAAATATCGGCCATCGTGACACGGGCGCTAAATCTAACACCATAAACATGTTCAACAAGTTGTCCCCTGAATGTGTACTTAGTTTCCGTGCTGTACACGCCTGTAAAGTCACTTTATTTTACGAAATACACGGCATGGGAATCCACGGCCCCAGGCGCCAAAATCCAATATGGCGGCTCATCTGCATACTTGGGACAGGTTACCAGCGGCCTCTACCCCGTATACGTGCCGCTGGCTGCGCCGTGTATTTCGTAAAATAAAGTGACTTTACAGGCGTGTACAGCATGGAAACTAAGTACACATTCAGGGGACAACTTGTTGAACATGTTTATGGTGTTAGATTTTGCACCCGTGTCAGGATGGCCGATATTTTGGCTGATATAGTGGGCATTCGCTAAAAAGCCATTTTTTTGCTGGGCATTCGCTAAAAAGCCAGGTAAGAATCTACAAGTTCGCTTTATTTAACTTCGGATCGATGGATTGACTTGAAACTCAGGATTAATTAATGGGAGCGCGACCTGAACATATTCCAAGCAAAAAAAAATTAGATTCGTGCAGCGCGGACTTCGCCAGAGTGGGCGTTTGTGGGCATTCGCTAAAAAGCCTGTCCCGCTATTGAAGACAAACCAAAGGATGTTAATGTACACACAGTCTGTAGCTTGAATGTGCATTCTCCCATAGCCAATGATGTACGTTGCACTGCCAAATGATGCACACTATTTTTGCTTTGTGTAGAGTATTACACTCGCCACTTGCACTTTGTCTATTGCTTTTAAATTAGCACTTACATGACTGTGTACTGTCTTGTACTTGACAAATAGTAGACAAAATCAACAGAAGACGACATGAGCAAAAGTTTCTCAGACACAACCAATACCCTTAATGGAAACAATTAAACATAAGGGTGATATAGTGAACTATTTCCAAATTACAGATAATCAAGTACATGTAGGTGGGGTGGAAAGATCTTGTTGTTTACTGAGATTGAGCAAAGTAGAGAATGTTGAAAGCTTTGTTGTATATAATCAGTGTTTAGAATTTTGAAGTTAGCTTAATATGTAGAATGACAGATTTTGCTTTGTCCTACATTGTGCACCCAAAATTTTGTCTGTACACCAACATATTTCAAGCCCTGCATAGAGTGTTACATCTGTTATACATGTATGTAGTGTACAACCTCATCCATGATAAACTGAACAATGAACATTTTGTTCTGTGGTTCATTTTTTTTCCACAGACTATCACCAAAGGGCTGTCGATGTTTGGGGAGACGGTGGGTCGGCTGACAGGGAACAAAGCCCAGGCACCCTCCGAAGTCAAGACCACCAGTCCCTCCAAAACAGCTGTAAACAGGGCGGGGCTGATGCCTGGTATCGTCACCATCGTGGACACCCTAGTCGTGGCAGAAGGGGAGGTCTGTATCTGCACCTGTATCTGTATAGCTGCAATAACCGCCCTTCAGCATAACACACCAGCTACTGTATCTGTATGACCCGTATAACTGTCTTTTGGCATAACACACCGGCTTCTGTATCTGTATCCATATAGCAAGTATAACTACCCTTTGGTGTAATGCACCAGCTTCTATGTCTGTATTTTTATAACCAATATGACAGCCCTTTGGCATATTAAACGGACCAGCTTCTGTATCTGCATCTTTATAGCCGGTACAACCGCCCTTCAGTGCAACACACCAGCTTCTGTTCCTGTATACATTGTAGCTGGTATAATTGCCCTTCGGCATATCACACCAGCTTCTGTATCAGAAAGTTAATAAAAGTCAAAATTAGAGATGCATGTCAAAGTTGAAGGCCCTTACAAAATGTAGCAATACAGAAAGAATGTCCAGGGCTCTTTAACTTTGACATATTACCCACAATGCATCACACTGCTAAATGTGAAGTTCAAATCGTGAACTAGCTTATTGATTGTTGGAACGACTTGTTTCAAGCAGGTGAATGTGCAAGACGACAACGGCGGTTCGGCGTTCGTTGCCCACTTCCCTGCACACAACGGGGAGCCCATCGCCGCCATGGAGTTCGACCCCAGCGGCCAGCTGCTGGTCACAGCAGACGTCCTGGGACACACCTTTCACATGTTCAGGTACCGCATTGGTCATCGTACCATTTTGACGTCTTGGGATTTTCAAGCAGGCTGTGACAGATCCAAGAGCCAACGAGGATCTAAGACATTCGTTTGGTAACATGTACCAGACGGATGCATCTTGTGTGAAATATGCGCAATCTTTCCAAGAATGGCCTCTGTTTGCAGTTTTGTGAGTGGGCCCATACAGCCATAGCTGCTGATTTGAATTTGCTGTTTTACTTTTACTGAAGCCAATGAAAGAAATTTGTTTGAAAGTGTTTTATGCAATTTTATCAACGTCCTTCATAAGACTGACAAATTGCTCAAAGTCTTTGTGTGAGCTTTGTAACTGAAATAAAATCTTTGGTACTTGTCAATTAGAAATTGCCATGAAAGTAGACATTGTTATGATACAGTTTGATTTTCCATCATGTCAGATTTTCACATTTTTCTTCATTTTGTATAGAATATGGAAAATACAGACCATTTTGGAATCCTGATATCAATATGTGCATTGTGACGGGAAGTACAGATCTTGATGCTTGCTGTACTTTTTGTTTTCCCTAACAGAATCCTTCCTCATCCCTGGAGCTCGTCACAAGGAGCAGTGCATCACCTGTACTGCTTACACAGAGGAGACACCACAGCCAAGGTGTGTTTGTTTGTTTGTTTGTTTGTTTGTTTGTTTGTTTGTTTCTTTGTTTCACGTAATCGGTAAATCGCCATTTTGCAGTTTTGAACAGTAGGTACAAGCTGTGTAAGACTGTAAGGTTTGATCCACTCACACTGGGTAGGACCCCTACTCTTTTCAATTAGTGTGGTATGACTCTCCTCAAACACAGGACCTCCAGTTTTATGTCCCATTCGAGAGGACGTCCCTAACTGAAGTTAGGCACTCATCTTCACCGAGTCGAGTGAGGAAATAGGTGTAAAGTGCCTTTCCTAAGAGCACATCATTTGGCGCTGCTAGGGATTTGATCCCAGAACCTTTAGATTCTAAGGCAACGACCCTAACCACAAGACCACATTGCTATCACCAAGGTTGAGAAGAAAAGTATCACACCTATACTGTACTACATGTAAGTTGTAGGTAGATCCATCAATCCTTCCAGGAGGCCAGGTAGTTGTGCCACCTAGCTGATGAGTGGCAAAGTGCAGCAAGGAGAATACTGATTGTCTAGATTGAATACATCATGGTGATCGGTGTAAGCAAAAGGTCAATTGTGGAAAGCTGCATTATGTTTCCAAGCGCACGTAAAGCAGAGGCCTCTAGTGGTATTCGCCCAAATTGCAGTATGTATAGTATAATTACATTAATTTTGTATTGTGTGTTTTACCAGTAAATACATGTGCCATTGCAAATATCTCAGAATGAATGCTGTTTCTTTTTTTGGAAACACACTAGCATCAATGTATGAATAGATGTCAAAAAAGAAAATTATGATAATTTGACTGATACAATTTCCATTTATTCATCAATGTTTTTTACCCACAGGTGCAAAATATTTCCTACACCTTGGACAGTCGGTGGGTGGCAGTCAGTACACTGAGGGGAACTACGCATGTCTTCCCTGTCACCACCTATGGAGGTATAAACACGGGCATGTTGGACTAGCCTGGGTGCCATCCGATTACTACTAGGGCTCCTACACTCGCTACCCAGATTTTTCTGGATAGCGAGTGTAGGAGCCACGGTAGTAATCGGATGGGAGCCAGGCTTCTGTTCGACATGGAATGCAACTCAATCCTTGAACCAGCTCCTTTCATAACCGAGCTGGGATTCATACTCTTTCTTGTTTAAGTTCAAAGTCATAGGTTTGCAAAGGAGGTCAGACCACAATTGTTCTTGATTTTTAACTGACAACTAAATGAATTTTAAAAAAGAAGGTCCGCATTCTCACTGTACTGCTTTTAATTCTTGAGGAGAACAACAAATTTACAAGGGGTATGAATGATTTTGACATATGAGCAATTTTGTTGTTAAAGCCTCTTTCACACTGTCAATGAGCTTTGGCCACATTTGTCGATCAACAGAAGGTTGCCCAATTCAACATTCACATAGGGCAGGCAAATTTCTCACCTGAAAATCTACTATTGCACTGTATTTCTATATGATATAAAGTGGTTTGTTGACCTTCAAACATCAGCAGATTCTTAAAAATGAGCAGATTATCAAGAGAACAAGGGTGTATTACTTCCCAAAATGTCATTTAATTTAAAGCTCACAGGCTTTTCGTGCTGTGTGACTGTGGCTAAATTATTACTGTTATATAATGACAGTGCTGTTCTGTTGTCCAAGGTCCAGTCAGTGTAAGGACACACACCTCTGCACGGGTAGTGAACAGGGCCAGTCGGTTCCACAAGAGTGCAGGGCTGGATGAGATAGAGCAGAGCCAGACGGGGAGGCACAGTCCTGTCCCTGGGTCATCAGGCAGCCCCCAGGCCCCGCCCAGTAAGTCAAGTAGAACACAGATCTTTCTTTTTAGGCTCAACAATTATCACCTTCGCCCAGAAGGTTATGTTTTGCACAGCGTTCGTGTGTGTGTCTGGATGGACTATCTTCATATTTGGTAGGTGGGTACATGTAGGTCTTAGTGAGACCTCAAATGATTGGATTTTGGGCTCCCTAGCAACTTTCTATGGTGTTGCAGCGGTACTTCCGTATTGATATCTCCTTTTCTGAAACATGCCATTGTCATGATTTTTGGGTTTGAAACCCAGCCATATCTAATGCAAAGCTGTCTCCAGCTTTGATTTTTTTTCCATCCCAGTCATTGCTTAGTATACATGTAGATGCCCATGTACTTTTGCAAGCAAAAATGACAGATTTACTGTAACAAGAAAAATTTGAAGTTTGCAAAAGTCCATTTTTATCAGTTTCATGTCATGAAGTTTGGATTTTTTTGGACGGACGGGGTGAAATTTTTGTCTCTCCCGATAAGCGAATTTCCACCCTGGAACAGAGGGACGGGTCCTGGAGACAATCCTGGTTTGATGTTTCTATCTTTTTACCACCCTTCTCTCCTCTTTCAGGCTATCCCAGCAGCAGCATTATCAACAACAACTTGGAGAACTGTCGCCTTCCCCCCTTCCCCCACCCCACCGTAGTCACCCCCGCCGCTCAGATCAAGCAGCCGCTGGTGTTGAGCGGCATCTCCAGTAGTCCCACCACCGCCAAGCCTCAGACCCACGGCTCCCCCGTCAAGCAGGACAACGTGCTCTGTGTGGCGGCACAGTTTGCCAGCTCTAGGGGCTGGAGGACGGGAAATCCCACAGCGTCCAGAGAAAAGGCTGGTCAGTTCGGTTTTCTTCTTCTTCTTCCAGTAATAAATGTTTTGTTTGCAGGTTCTTGCCCGAGGGCTAATTGCAACGAGAAACAATAGCAAGGGTATACTGTACAGATAATGTGAGTTAACAATGTTGACAAGTGGAACATATGGCTATTCTAAGAACTACTACGGAATACAATCTACGCTTTTTGGGTTTGACTTCTTTTTTGGAAGCAGTGGAAGAAGAAGTGTCCCACTTTTTTTGTAATGAGTGGGTTTTGGGAGGTTAACAGCAATGTCCATCTGCCGAGGAATCGGCCATTACTGACATGTTCCCTCTATGAGCTCTGAAAGTTCAGCACCTTGTATTCTTTGTTCTGAAGAATAATTAGTAGTACTACATGACTACTAAACATGGCACCTCCATGTACACATTTGAAGCGTTGTTACCTCCATGAAAAATGGAGGTATTGTTTTTGGTGTGTCTGTGTGTTTGTTTTTCTCCATAAATTGTGGTCAGCATAACTCTAGAAACTCTAGATGGATTGTGATGATATCTGGTAATGTGTAGGTCATAGGAAGATGAAGGTTGATTTTGGGCCTCCCGGCAGCTTCCTTTGGTACTGCAGTAGAACTTCTGTTTTTTGTATTTATCCATCAGGGTAGCATACATGTACATTGTAGTTCCCTCTATGAGCTCTGACAGTTCAGCACCTTGTACATTTTGTACATTGTTCTTTTTTCTGAAAAATAATCAGTACATGACTCACAGCTTGTGTGTGGCGGTATAACTGCCAGGGGATAAATGGCTTATCATCATCCCAGGCAACCTCCGTGCTATCAGATATAGGAACACCGTTTTCCATCCATTCACAATCCCTTATCTCCGCAATATGGGACCGAATGCCATCGTGCAAGATGCCAACGTTGTCATTCTACAGCACCACGTAACAAGACTGGTGACAAGCATGAGGATATGCCCGGCTGTGGTGACAGCGCGTGGCTAATCTGTTCAATATTAAGTCACCTTCATCATCACAGAGGCTCCTTAACACAAATGTTTGAATAAAGAATAGCCTTGGCTTTTATTAATGTGTATTTTGTTTATTCAAGTTTCATAACACCCTCACGCACAAGTCAATACCAACAGAACAGAATATACTCAATAGAGTGAATTTACTCAATAGAGTGGTTGACTCAAGTACGTGCAGAGTAATTTCGGCACATTTTTTTCAACCCACTCACGTAAGTAGGCCTGGTGCTCATTCCATGAATTTACGGTCGTAATAAGTTGGGTATCATAGGAAAGGAAATTACCAAGCTTTCCAATGATATATGATACTTTGACATTAATTAAGAAACAACGGAAATATGATCGACCAAAGTTAAGTTACCAAACCTTTTTGTGCCATATTTAGTTTCATTGATTGGTCTTGCTGGCAGCCAGTCCATATGAATCTAAAGAATGAAAAATATGTAAATAGATCATGGCAGTGGACTTTCTTTGCCAGCTGACCTAACATCTGGTTGTAACATATAGTCTAAAAGTTAGACATCTCGAATTGTAGTTTTTAATTTTTTCTTTACAGTGTTTCTACTAAAACCTCCTTTCTATAATTTGACTAATTTTGGTAGAGATCAGCTTCAGTTGATAATCTGATCTAGAGCATCCCAAATTGTACTGTTTCTTTTTTTCAGTGATTCTGTTCACACTACCTGCCTATTATTTGAAAGTGACTATTTTGATAGCTAGCTTGATGTGATTGATGTTGTAGACAATGTCACAAGTAGTAACAAAGGTAAAGGTAGTCCTGTAGCCTTTGAAGCTGTAGGGGCAGTGGGTTGTTATCCACTGTGTCTAGGGCATGATGTTGGAAGGCGGAGCCCAACCCTTTCCTTCCACCGCCTTTTACCTCCCCAACCAAAGTATTTATTTTTACACCAGGGTGGAGTGAAAAAAGTCGTGTAAAGTACATGTACCTTTCCCAAGGACACAACGTCTAGCCAGGAATGCCAGGAATCAAACCCATGACCTCTGGATCTTGTGCATGCTAGCCACTCGGTCATTTTATGCCACTACACAAAAAGTAACCCAGACACCTAAACTATTGCAATATCATCATGCAATCAGAGGAAATCAATGTGCACGATTTGCTAAGTTAGATGAATCAGATACAGAACAGCAATTGGTCAGTTGGGGGACATTTCTACCTGACCCCAGGAACAACGTGGCATCCTGGACTTCCTTCCCTAATGATTTAAACAGATCTCTCCGTCGTAAAGCAAAGATCGCCGCGCCGTTTCAGACCGTTTCTGCCATAGGCACTTCCGGTGTGATCAGCAATGAAAGAGAAGCACATGATACAGATGACCATATAACTTAATGAACCTTGAGTTTTGCTGTTTTTTTATGAACATTCTGGATCCACAATTAGGACAAAGTGTCTCCAAGTCCACATTCCGTGGGAGATTACCAGTGTCCCGTCCCGTCGTTGTGCAAGGGTCAGTCGCTGTAGGCTGATTGGTCATTCAGACTCATTCCTTTTTATGTGGACAAATTTGGGGTGATTACCTGACATACTTTCTTTTACTTTTGACTTTTTATTACCCGGTCGTTAGACCCCTAACCCTTGCATGTGGACGTCTTTTCATGTTAACTCTTGACTGTCGGTATTACTAATGATTATTATACTCTTTAACATGCAGGCTACATTTGTCGTCTCCTAAACCAAGATGCCTTGGCAAGGAAGTTTACTATATTTTCACTGGATTGTGCATAGTCCAGATGTTAGCGACCCTGCCTCTGGACCAAAAGGTTGGAAGTTCAAATCTTGGCTGATGTCGCTCACCCAACATGCACGCTACTGGAAAGGTTTGCAGTTTTTAGGACGGGACCTTTAAGCCATGGTCCTCTGTTCATTATACCTGTCGAAAAGAGCTAGTGGATTTTTCCAGGTACAGTGAACCTGTAAAATTTAGCACCTGTCCTCTCTGTCACGACCAATGAAAGATTTAGCTTTTCAGCGAGCTAAACTGGTTCGAGATCACTTTCCCTTTTTTTTCATGGGAGTTTGCAACAGTTACTTGAAAAATTATAAGATTTAATAATGCAAATTTGTATGATTTTTCCCTTGTGGGTTGGCCTGAAAGAAGTCACAGTGTGTCATTGAATTATGAGACAATCCTCCTAGCAGCGTCCTTTTGAACTGCAGCTGTCAAGCATGTCTCTCCTGTAGGCTTGTGTTTTCTAAGTGCCATCTCATTTAGGATGCAACATGTGACCAATATGATCAAGTTTACTGTATGTTCAAAGAGAGAAGACTTTTTTCCCCTGGTGTTCTATCTATTTGTACTTAATACTAATAGGTACAAGATTAAAATCTCAGAAAGTTGCAAAATCTAAAGAACAATATTAAGTCGGTGGCATGTATTATTAGACAAGAAATTGATTTGACGCAATAAAGAATGAAGAAGACAGCTGTTTGTGAGACTAAGCTATTATTATGCGTGCCTGATGGCCCGAGGTATATGTCCCATGTATCTACATCCTTGTATTCCTCCAGCCCATCATTCTCCATAACTATTACCAGATGACAAAGTCGCTGTTTGAAGAAGAGCGTGGTAGAATGGAAACATCTCTTAAAGGCAGTCTCGGTTAGGATTTGAGATTAAGTCAAGTGCATTAAGGGCTGCCACTTCACTTGTCCCCTGCCCTGTATCCTGACATCCAAGGATGCTCCTAAGTAATGCACCTGAGGATAGGCTTAGTGGTACAAACTAGAAGGTACATTTGTATCCACCTAGGTCGGTCGTGATGCTATCTGTCAGTGCCCTTAAACATACACTCCATCCTGGCTTGTCATTACTGTGACATCCATGTGGCAAGGTCAGCAAAAATTGGAACTAGCTTTTATATCAAGAGAAAAGGGCAGATGGGAAAATTCTGCGGTTAGGGCTGTAGAATTCAATGTAGTTAACGACCGTAGGCAGGGAGGGGGGAGTTTCAGGGGGTACGGAAGAACCCCCCCCCCCCACACACACACGCACACGGTCCGGAGGTACCCCAAAAGAATGATCAATGGATCCTCTCTCAACAGCGCTGTTATCAACAGTCTCCAAACACCGTTTCAGAGGGTTGAATTCATCATCATTATTCATCAAAATTCGAACCCCCCTAGAATCTTTAAAAAGAACCCCTTAAACAAAGTCCTGGCTGTCGGCATGTAGTTGCAAGTTGAACAGATTTTTGCGGCAACGTGATAACAATATATTAGAGAGCTGCCATTTTAACCTTTGTCGTGCTATGAGCGACATTTTCTGGGACAGAGACATTTGCGACCAAGGACATAACCTTTTAAACATTGTACGCAGAGGCGGATAGGAGACATTCTGGGGCATTATAGCTAAGCCTATGTAATTTTGATTGTCTACAATTTAGCGTGGGTTGACTTCTTCCTTTATGGAGTCTGAGATCCCCTAAATTTACCACCAAACATAAAGCCAAAGGTAGAAGATAGACGACAAGAAATCAAGTCAGCATGTTGATGGTTGTTTATTAAAAGTGTTCAAATAATCAAACAATCGTTGTCAATGGAGTGTCTATTACGTAGACTACAAATGTAGGCCGCATACACCACCTACAACTACTTTAACAGAATACTCGGGTCCACATTGGCTTCTATGTAAAAAGTGCAAAATGGCTGGACAAAAATATCTACATTCCATTTGGTAAATAATATCTAATTAGTGCTGGGACACCATAAACTTGAAGTGTGGAAGGTTAAAAACATGGGGATCAGGAAAATCCGGCCCTTAACCAACTTGGACCTGTAAACTTGGCCTAACACCCTGGTCAACCCAGCCAACGCATGATCTGACCAAAAAAAAACATGGCGGCCCTGTTGAACCAGCGCTAGAAAACCTGACTGCGCCCTGACAGGTTATGTACGTATGTCTTTCGCTGTTGCAAGAAGACCCACCAGTCGTTATTGCTCGCGGCCCCTAAAGTTTTGTGCTTGGGAAGATGAATAGGAGAAGAGCTTTCTCTTGATGGCCCAAGTACGCTTTAATAAAGTCGCGTAGCTTTTAATGGTACGATTTGTTTTACGGAAATGCGGCGGGCGGAGCTCGGGGAGACAGAAAATCAAAGGATTATTTCCCCCAAATGGGTCCGTGAAAACCGGACATGACTTTTCGATAAAGCTCTCGTGAAGTATTGCGGTCCAGGCACGAGAATCGCGCAGATGGGGTGTTTCTGAGCGGCAGTCTGCACAGCTCCGCGCTTACGGCGCCATCTGTCATGTTGACAGAAAATCAAAGAAGTAATCTTGGCGAAGTAGTTAGCATACCGAGAAATTTTTATTTGTTCGAAATGATGCGTATCTTTCCAGGAACGTCTGTACTTAAGACCCATTAAAAGGCACTGTCTTGCTGACAGATGCATCCACCTCAGAGATAGCAGAACGGGAAGGACTCACAGTCAATCATCTCATCCAAAATATTTGTCAACCGCCCGGCAGATTTTGACTAAATCCGTTAAGTGCCATCACAATATGTTTCCGACGGTCGGCACACTTGTATCACGTCTTGATGGATGCGACCAACAACTTCGCTAACTATTCCCACACGCAGAAGACCACTTTCCTTGGCGTACAATGTGAATGTCTGTCAAGAAACTTTCCAATGAACTGTTTGATTTGAGAAGTCCAGCTGGCATAAAGGAAGACCGATGTTACGTGATGTGTATCGCTCGCCGCGAATGCGAGCACTAAAAGCTCGAAAGTGGATGCATTATCGATCAGCAGTTTATCGTAGACAGTAAACCGTGTCCACCGAATTCCCCAAATAAATTTCCCTTGTACCACTTTTCCTTCCTTAAGTCGTACAAAGAGTGCCTTCGGACCATTTAGAAGGCATTTCCGATCTATATTCAGGTAGAATGTCCTCGGCACCTTTGTACGCCATCTGTAGATAACGCTGGCAAAACAATTCCGCAAATCGCGAAAACCCATAACGATATTTCTTGCGGCAAAGTGCCTTCCGGACGGATCAAAAAGTTTCGGCCGTCAGCACCTTAAAAGCGAAATGCTTAATCGATCACGGGAGAACACACTTTAGTCTTCCAGACTCGGCCTATTTGTCAAGAATGATGGAGGGATGAGTTACCCTATGCCCACCTATGGGACAAAACAAGTTTGGACAATCACACATGATCAGACCTATCCCCTTTAACGTTATGGATTGCTAATCGATCTTAGTAATACAAGTTTCCGTCCAAAAACACTACTGGAGACAGTTCTTTGAAAAACATGTAGAGTCTGTCTACTCTTCAGGCCATAAAATGTCTGGCTGTTGACAGTGAGTTACGACCCTGCCATAAAGACCAGAGTCCTACCCGGCTTATTGTTCTGCATCATTGCGGACAAACATGTTCGTTATTGTTGATGCTTTCATTCCAAATGACGCTCTATAACATTACATTACGCTCAAGTTAATTAAAGAACCCTCGGGGACATCTACGTATTATTTCTCTCAATTAGGGACAATTTGCTTCATTCTGTGTGCGCCCAGCTACAAAATCATCAGGCCCGGTGTTTAACAAACTGTAGTTAACTGCTCGTCATTTTTTACGGTCTTCCGGCTGAGAGTCTCACAATATTTAGGGTCATGACTCACTGCTCGTTATTTCATTTCCTGGCTTTTAGACCCTGGAAAGCCGCTACCTGTCGACTCCCTGTACATCATCAGTTGTCATGGCAACCTGATGGAGCACGTCCTAGATCCTCAACCTGTTGACAGCATCCCCAAGATGGATGACGCCCCCATCCAGCTTCTAACTCAACCACTCGCACAATGGAGTTTAAAAAGGTGAGCGACCTCTTAACCACCTTCCGGTCATCCCCATCATAAGTGTGGTTTTAGTGTTGTTGAAATGTTTGAATTGTTGTAAAATGGTACTCACTTAATATATGTTCTAGGGTCACATTTCCTAACCAGCGCCTAGCCAGGCAGTTTGCGGGAACGAAAAGTATGCTATGAATACTATAACACAACATAACGCATCAAGCATAATTTGTTGGCGTATATTTCTTGATAATTTATACGCTTTTAATTTTCATTCCCATAAACAGCCCGGCCAGGCCCTCGTTTGGAAATGTGATCCTATAGCATTACAGGTCACACTGTTCGCGGTATGTGAACTGTTAACTTAGTGTTTTGACTCGCGGCATCTTCAGCTTTTATGAGTCAAATAGAGGGACTTTTGATGTACAATTTGTGCATACGGTACAGTCAGAGCTTCACGTCGCCCCCCTCCCCATGCACTGGGCCAATTCTAAACCCTTATAGTCCATGGGCCAGGTCCCTCAAAATAGCCATTTGGTACCAAATAGAGGGACAAAGGGTGACTAACTTTTTTGAAAAGGTTGATTTCTCTACTTTATCATTATGCATGATAGCAATGTCAAATGTCCAGCTTTTTAGGAATTATCACGTGATATGGTGACGTCATCAAAATGGACCTCGACTTTTGGGACTTAATTCAGAGGACTGGGACAAAATATCAAACATCAATAATTTTCGGTGAAAATCGGTTTACAGGCAAAAGATACCACAGGAATCACGAAATAGTATGTTTTTGGTTGATATTTTAACTCTTATATAAGAAGCTATGAGTCTTTGAAGTCCATTTTGGGGGTAATTTTGTGTGAAAAATATGTATTGTTTACTTTCCAAAATCAGGCATTTATTTGGGCTACCTATGGGGTCTTGTGTAATACATTATATTGATAGGCCATATCATTTTCTGCATTTTGGGCTTTGAATCAACAAAATCCGTCAAAAGTATCAGGAGTTATAAGGGTTTTAAGAATTACACCCGACGACCGTGTTATCAAATCGCCGCAAATATCACAATGCATCATGGGTAATTTTAAGGGGGTCTGTCTTTGAAATACCTAGTAGCAAAGGACAAAATGTCGTGTTTTTTTTTTAAATTTTGGGTGGTGGTAAGGCCTTGGTCCAATTGTAGAAAATGGGTAAGTTTTGGGATAACTGGTGGTCACCGGTTGCCATGGAAACGGTCATTTTTTAAAGATGGCAATTTTTATCTGCAAAGGCTCAATCTCGTCCAGAATACACCACCTTTGGCCTACAGAAACGCCAACTAATTAACATATATTCTACATGCCTGTAACATATACTTTACATCTTTATCTTGATTTAGATAATAATTAGATCAACTTGCATAATCATATGTTTTAAGGTGCAGCAAATGTTTAAACATAACCTGTTTTGATTGATTTTTGATATTGACTTTTGACAAAAAGCTGTTATTCGGGAATTCTTAGCGATCAGTAGGGCAGATCAATTTGGTTGACATACGGTCAAGTTACAGTTTGAACCTATGAGATACACCCTAGCGGACTTCTGACGGCTAAACCGTTGCTAAGTCCGTTCTGCTGTTGTAAAATAGGGGTTCGGACAAAGTGCACACAGGGAAGGATTGGAAAGTACATGCATTAGCAGAAATTGTTGCCTACGTTATATTAAGTGGCTTATTGGGTTTAACCCTTGAGAAATGTTGGCCACAGATGCACAAGACATTCACCCTGTCCAGACTCCATTAGACGAAGTGTAATTTGCTAATTGATATCGTGTTTTGGTTTGTCGAAAACTTTGTTTTTCTCTTTCTAACAACTAGATGTACTTAATCCCGAGGATAATAATGGTCTGAACGGCCTATGTACCATTTTGCATGGACGTAACTATGTGTCATAGACAGCCACCTTGGCACACACGCTTCATAAAACGAGATGAGATGGGTGCGTTATATAAAGGGGATTAACCGTCGAAGAATGTTGGCCACAGATGCACAAGGCTCTCGCATTAAAATCAGAGTCTAAATGAATCTACAACGGTCGTCTTAAAGGCAACAAAAATACTAAAATCTTTATTGTAGTGACATTTACTAACACTGTCTAGCACATTTGTGAAGTTACTTCATACTTTGAGCATTTGAAAACTGTGCAAAAACATGCCATACGATGATCCCTTGTAGTTTTGCGAGCCTACAAAAACCCCGGCGACGATTTTCAGTGAGTTCTCATGTCACATCGAAGTCATATTTTTGCATCATGGACATCGCTATTCATTGTGATAGTGTTGTTTGAACTCATCATTGTATAGAAATGACTAAATAAATTGACTTTCAAAATCCGATTTTCGGGCCCTAATATTGCTTTAGTTGCCTTTAACTTCCAAGATTGATTAACGGTTTATAGAGACCTGAGACTGATATCAAGGTTGGGGAGTGTGTTCTCCTACATATATACCAATACAATATACAGTTACTGCAAAACTAGAGAATGTGTTAATTGATCTTTATGATACAGAAGAAGACACTTACTGTAGTTGCACCTCGGATTAACACACATTCCATTTAATTGCACCGAATCCCAAAATCCCAAACCGGTTCCCATTCACTGCATTGTTAGTGACTACGCATATCTGCACCGCACATTGTCACCAATGCCGGATAACTGCACAAAAATGTTTCAAAAATCTTCAATAAGTTAACCAAAAAGGAGCGCTAAAAATCGGCAAACACGGTAAAAATGAGTCGATACCTGTAAGTGTAAAGGCCCAATACCGCCAATATGTTTGAAACTGTTTTGAGTAACAAAAGAAGGCGGTCCCATTGACATTTGAATAACTTACGAGGAAAATCTATATTTTCATTCTAGGCATGCTGTGACAGTTTTCACAAGGGCGGGCAAAAAAAAAAGATCTCCACGTTTTCAAAGTGAACCATAAAGCATGTAAAAGGAATTGCGATAAAACATGGTATTACAACCAAGTATTTCATGACTATATTCAATAAAACATTAACAATGACGTCAACATTATAATCATGATAAATTTACATACGGGTTTGCATAGCACATCAAGAACGCAGAGACAAGGTTTTCCTTACACTAGGCACTGGACTCCCCTGAGTCATGGGGCAGACTGATTGTGACTACATAATGCTGGCTCTGCTCACTTTGCCTCAACTGAAGTTCTCTCCGCTGTCCTGACCGTCTGAATAAAGACCTACCTCGGAAATCCCCCGCCTTTTTATACTGTCTTCAACGGGCAGACAGCTAGACAATGGTCTACCTAAACCGCATGGCATAAGTTATTTCATCTGACCTTGTTATCGAATTGTTTCATTCAAGAATAACACATCAGCCAGTGACAATACAGGTTGTTGACAATAATAGCACAGCAATTACAAACTAATTCCAATTACAAGTTTGGTATGAGGGCTGTACTGTGTATGTGTGTGTTCCTGTAAGCTTGTGAAGAGGAGCAATCTTTTTTGGAGCTTGCATACACACTAATTCTACAACATATTTCTACAGATTTTTCAACATTCCGACAAGTGCAACTGTTACAGCATATAGAACGTTTTTGCGATGGAACTGACAGGCATTCGCAACATTTAGCCCGGGGCATTTTCGGTATATTGACCATTGCTGATGGGTAAAAATCTTTTAAATTTCAAAATCTGGCGGAAATCAATGTGCGTGCTGGTGTCATCCATAAAATTTACTTGCTGTGGATTTATTAAGATAAGGCCATAGAACACAATCTATTCTGCTTGAGTGTGATTCTTCGCATATATCTCTCAACCAGCATCTTGGAATCTTTTTCCAATGAATGAATGAATGAATGAATGACGGACAGCACTCTGAGTTGGAACAATGTCCTTAAATGTATGAGGATGCTTCCATATGATCACTGTTACAGTAGCTTTTGCGTTTAGTGCCTGGTCGAACACCAGCACTATGCTCGTCAAGTGTAGTGCCTCTTTGAGTTTCAGTGATCAGACCAAAATCGCATAAACAGTTGACATGTTAGTAGCGGGTGTACATGTATCTATTGTGAGGACATATAGTGCCTTGGATAATCTCAGTCTCATTATGCACTAAAATGTTATAGCCAGTCCATCCGTTAACTTTCTGCCTGGTCTCCCTATGTAGGCGCACCAAAATCCACAGTGGGTTTCTTCTTCTCAAGTCCTCTAATACAACCTGACTCAAGTGTTACATACCCTCTTGTCTTAGGGCCTTGACGTTCTCCTGAGTTATTCTTTTAAGTATTCCTGGTGATCCACGGTCCAAAATATCTAGCCTGTACTGCTATTCCATTTACACAATACCCTCTCCTGATAGGGTCTCTTCATTGTAAAATACATATTGTCCCGTGCCAATATGGTACTAACATAAGGCGGTATGCTGTCCGGCAATGGGATTTTGCTGTGCTGTTACAATAAAAGATAATCATTACTATAGGATGTCCAGAGCACGAGATTGAAAACCAAAATTTCTTCTGCAATTCCACAAACAGCCACCAGGTGGTAATAGAAGTTTGACGTCCTTCCTTCTGATATAATGTACTTTCGAAACCTTCCTAGTGTGAACTGTAACATATACTTTACATCTTTATCTTGATTTAGATAATAATTAGATCAACTTGCATAATCATATGTTTAAAGGTGCAGCAAATGTTTAAACATAACCTGTTTTGATTGATTTTTGATATTGACTTTTGACAAAAAGCTGTTATTCGGGAATTCTTAGCGATCAGTAGGGCAGATCAATTTGGTTGACATACGGTCAAGTTACAGTTTGAACCTATGAGATACACCCTAGCGGACTTCTGACGGCTAAACCGTTGCTAAGTCCGTTCTGCTGTTGTAAAATAGGGGTTCGGACAAAGTGCACACAGGGAAGGATTGGAAAGTACATGCATTAGCAGAAATTGTTGCCTACGTTATATTAAGTGGCTTATTGGGTTTAACCCTTGAGAAATGTTGGCCACAGATGCACAAGACATTCACCCTGTCCAGACTCCATTAGACGAAGTGTAATTTGCTAATTGATATCGTGTTTTGGTTTGTCGAAAACTTTGTTTTTCTCTTTCTAACAACTAGATGTACTTAATCCCGAGGATAATAATGGTCTGAACGGCCTATGTACCATTTTGCATGGACGTAACTATGTGTCATAGACAGCCACCTTGGCACACACGCTTCATAAAACGAGATGAGATGGGTGCGTTATATAAAGGGGATTAACCGTCGAAGAATGTTGGCCACAGATGCACAAGGCTCTCGCATTAAAATCAGAGTCTAAATGAATCTACAACGGTCGTCTTAAAGGCAACAAAAATACTAAAATCTTTATTGTAGTGACATTTACTAACACTGTCTAGCACATTTGTGAAGTTACTTCATACTTTGAGCATTTGAAAACTGTGCAAAAACATGCCATACGATGATCCCTTTTACACAAAATTACCCCCAAAAATGGACTTCAAAGACTCATAGCTTCTTATAGAGTTGAAATATCAACCAAAAACATACTATTTCGTGATTCCTGTGGTATCTTGTGCCTGTAAACCGATTTTCACCGAAAATTATTGATGTTTGATATTTTGTCCCAGTCCTCTGAATTAAGTCCCCATAATCGAGGTCCATTTTAATGACGTCACCATATCACGTGATAATTCCTAAAAAGCTGGACATTTGACATTGTTATCATGCATAATTATAAAGTAGAGGAATCAACCTTTTCAAAAAAGTAAGTCACCCTTTGTCCCTCTATTTGGTACCAAAAAGCTGATTGGCCCATGGACTATTAGTTCTAATGAGCGATGCCACTGAGAAATTAAAAGTGCACTGTGCTGAAGATCAAGGAACATTTTTATAGCTTCCCATGCAATACCAAGGGATGTTCCTATAGCCGAACTGGTATCAGCCCCACAGTTGAGCTCCTGTTTCCAGTTAGTTAGTAACTGGGAGACCTGGAGTTCAATCCTGGGAAGGGCATCTCGGTTGGGGCTGCACCCGTCTTTCGGAAGGGCGTGAAATTTGGGCCCCATGTTCGAGGAGTTGCCTTGAGCACATAAAAAGGGAAGGGCTAGCAACCTCGTCCTGTAGAAATATTCCTTTAGGCCACACCAATTAATTTTCTTGGTTAACGGAATAAAAAAGGTTTTTTTTAATGCTAGATTGGAAAAACAACATGAAAACAGAATCTCAGAGGAATGTTTTTACTTTGGTGCACACAGTTTCAGGGTGTTAACAGGGTCAGGTGCACGGTTTAACCCCAGTCTTCTGTTTTCATGATTTTTTTTTGCTAAAATTGAATCTAAAAATCCGTTAACCAAGAAATTAAATTGGTGTAGCCTTAGGCTAGTACAGAAAAAGAAAAGACACTTACTGACCTATGTGCCACTAGGCACTACAACTTGAACAACAACAAGTGTTCCTCACCAAGTGGTTATGGTTTCTTTCCAACAGGTGTTCGACTTCAGCAGAGCTGAAACCCCCCCTCCCCAGCAACAGTCCCCTCATCATAGCTGCAGACGTCGTGGCTGCAGACAACGCAGCAAGCATGAGTAAGTAGCGTTGTTTTGTCGTGCTCATCCTAAATCAGTAAAGTAGTAGGTCCTGGAAGAATCATACTCTGGTCCATAGCATGTTACAGTTTCTTTGTCCTTTACAAAATTTGATTGATAGTTATGGAAACGTGTGCCCACCATATGTCCCCCTTGAAGTTATTTACATGTATATATATATATATATATATATATATATATATATACATATATGTATTATTAAATAAGTTAAATTTGGGATGCCTTTGACACTTGCCAGCTCACATAATATAAAAACCCACGGGTAAATAATATCATGTTAAATTTATTTTTCCTTCACAAAATTTTATTGGTAATTGTGGAAAAATTTGTTCGGATGTCCCCCTTTTGCGATGCCTTTGACAGGTGCCTCACATGAAAGAAAAGACATTGGGTATAAAAGTATAAGTAACATTATAATGTTAGATTTTCTTTCTCAAAATTTGATTTGTGATTGTAAAAACATGTTTCCATACATCCATTTACAATACATTTCACGCTTCAGCCTCACATGAAATAGATATTAGTAGCATGTTAAATTTTCTTTACCAAATTTGGTTGGTGATTGTGAAAACCTGTGCCCATGCCTTTGTGAAAACCTGTGCCCATGCCTTTGACACTTGCGAGCTCACATGAAATAAAAACTCAGTGAGAAGTAAGGCCACACCATTTTAATTTCTTGGTTAATGGAATTTTAAAAAAAATGCTAGGTTGGAAAATTGACAGGAAAGCAGAATAGAATCTCAGAGGAAAGTTTGTACTTTGGTGCACACAATTTAAGGGAGTGAACAGGGTCAGGTGCAAGTTTTCACCCCAGCCTTCTGTTTTCATGATTTTTTTTGTTGCTAAAATTTTAAAAAAAATCAGTAACCAAGAAAGTAAAGTGGTGTGGCCTATTAAAGTGGCTATTGTGGGTTGATGAACAGATTTCTGAGGATCCATTGATGAGTGCGGTGTCTGTGCAGGGGCGGCAGAAGGACACCCTGCCTCAGGTTGGGTGGCGCCTGCTCCGTTGTTCTCCTGGCAGGTTAAGTTATGATGTATCATCCACGCACGTTTGCGGGCCCACTCCAAAGCAGTTCATTTGATGGATGGGCCAACCTGCTGTATTAAATGCTAGACAAAGGAATTAATTATCATTCATCTCCCAATTTGTTGACCATGATTTATGTGGCACCCTCTGAATCGTGGCTTTCATTACTAATATTGCCCATGCAGTGCTCAAGCATGTGTCAATGTACTAATCATTTTAGGAGAAAGTTAATCTGTATAAGATGATTCTAATAAAAGATCATGGACTCATGGAATAAAGTGGACTTAGTCTACATGCAGGTACAGTAAATGCATGTAAGTTTGCGCTGGGTTTATGTACGTAGTTTTCGTGGGGACCCTTTCACGGCAAACTCAAAACCACTGAAAATTCTGTCGTCTGCCCACCTATCCCCTTGTTGAAGCACTACGTGTACGTGCTGTATGTTTGTACATTGTACAGTTTTATGATGTGTTGGAGGTAACTGTTCTATCCGTCGGTAGCATCACTGTCGAGTCGCTAGAAGATGGGTTTTCTGACTAGCTGTCAGTTAAGGCCCCAATATTTCCATTACTGTATGTGACCATAAGCGGTATCGCGAACTCAAAACCACCGTGGACAATCCATTTTCTCCTTACCGCAGAATTAAACCATTGCAAACTTAGATGCATTTACAATATCTTCTCAGATCACCCATCAATTGTGTGATCAATACTAATTTTTAGAACTTTGATTGATGACTTCCTTTACACTGAAGATTACGTAGTGGAATAATTTGAATTTTAGGAAGTGGGGGGAAGGTAACTTGATACTCTTGTATTTTCAAGCCCTTTTGACGGTGAGTGCTGGCCTTCAATTGTCTAACAACACAATAGGTAAATTATATTGATAAGGAAAACACCACAAATAAAAGTCTTTCATACCTGCATGTAAACAGACTTTGAAAACAGGTTTAGTTTTATTTTTCAGCAAGAGACCATGTCACTTTAGACAGAGACCTGTCTCTTAAATGGAAAGGAAACATTTGCAAGCAAATGCAGTATGGCACCACTGGCTTCCGATGCAACATGATGCAGGGATACATTTTCTGGAGTACTTTTCTTGTATCCCTTAGTCATGATAGTACGATACTGAAATTTGCTTCTTGTAAGTTTGTTATCTGAACTGTGCAGGGAGGAAGTAAGAGGCATTGAAAAAGATGGGAAAATGATATCAGAGAATGGACCCGCATTACACTTGTCTATAAACAGAAAATCAAGAAATATGTAGAAGACTAGTTGCCAGATCTTCTGTAGTGCCCCAATGGTCACATTCTAGTAGGCTATGGGATAGATGATGATGTAAGTTGAAACGATCCACTGTTTAATGGACCAGTTATGATTGTACAATGTACATGTAAATAACTGTTAACAGCAAAAGGTTATTGTGAAATTTTGATAATGAATATACGCCAAGAACAATACCTCAAATCCCACATGGCTACTTGTTAGATTTCTGCAGTGATGGATATGATTTTCCAAGGTCCCAGACTGGCCGCAGAATTTACGTGCCAGGCCAGACAGGATCATAATGTTCCTGTGTTCTTATGTGACAAAAAATGGCCTTGTGGTTTCTACCGATGACAGCGTTCCATTGTGCGGCCGCCCCGTCTCCACAAAGAACTTTCCGAACATTTATCATAATGGCCTACTTATCATCAATCAGGTAAACAGCGGGTCATTGTTTTGCGGCGGGTCGGAAGAAATTTTTCACAGGTCCAGTCTACCGCTGGCGCCTGGAGGGGGCTGATCTGACGGGTCGTGTCACCTGTTTGAGGAGGTGTCACCATTTTCTGTCACAAAACAACACAAGAACATTATCATCCCGTCTGACCTGGAATATTAATTCAGCGGCCTGTCTGGGATCCGGGAAAATCATATCTATCACTGAGGAAATTTGTTAAGTAGCCATGTGGGATTTGAGGTATTGTTCTTGGAGTGCATTCATATCAAAATTACACAATAACCTTTCGCTGTTACTTAAAACCGTACCTGATCCGACAGATCCTATTTGCCACTGCTGTCCAACTTGATCTGTAGCTGGCCAAGCCGTCACTTATTTCTGTTTTGTAATCTTCAGAACTTGTTTCACAGACTTCCTCTCTTGAATATTTTGACATTCTAAATTAGATAGCTTTAAACAGTGCTTATTGCATACTGTAAATGCCTTTAATTTCGCAGTAGGAAGAACATGGAGAAGTGTTTGCGGTGGTTTTAAGTTGAAACAAGGGGGTAGGAGAAAAGACATAAATTATCGCGGTGGTTTCAAGTTCCCAACATTTCAACGTCAACATTTTTTTGCCTTTTCTGGTCATCATGTCTTGGAGTTTATGTGAGTTCTTATTCCAACAAACACAAAAAAATTTAATGATTTTTGTGTGCTCTTGGTTGGAAGTGAAACAATCAATTGTTTGTGTTAAGAGTCACTGCATGAGGCATCAAAGACTTATTGCTAAATTTTTTTTCAATGTTCAGCATTTTTGTGATATTACTCTTACATAGCCAGCCTTTTAGCGGAAAGAAATTCACATAAATTGAGAGAGTAAACCTAAATAGAAGACTTCGGTCGACATCCACTAAGTCTTTAGCCACAAGCAACAACATCACTAAAAACATGCAGGAGCATTCTCATACAAACTTAGTTGCTCTCGAGTTACTGTAAAATCTTAAATCTAAATCTTCAGCTACATTGTACTGTTGTTCCTTTCGTCAAATTTGTGCTCACTGGTAGTTCCACTCAGTTCAAATAGTACATATTCCAGCAGATGCCACAGTGAAATTTTATGGAATATGTGCTTCTTGATTCAAATGAAAAGCAATAGATTTTAAAAACAGTGTTTGATTCAAATGACTGATCATGATTGATTCTAATGAAGTGTGTCCGCTCATTGATTCAAATGAAAAAGCCATAGCATAAAAACAGTGATTTATGCTATTGCTTTTTCATTTGAACCACGGCTAGGGAAGTTTTGGAGCCTGTCCTTTATGTTTACAAATGTGAGGAGTCACGACACTGCCATACCTCAAGTTGCAATAGCTTTTTGTCAACCTTGATATAGTTGTCCTGCGCCTGTTCTCTTCTGCTTTTCTCTGGATAGAGAGAGCATCATATTCAAAGAAACACTCGCTTTATCAAACGCCCTCTGACTTTCAAGTTCACAAGTGATTTATTGTAGCTTTTCTTCCTCTGGAGTCTTCCTTTCCTGCACCCTTCCTGGGGGAGTGAAAAAGATTAAGGAGACTCGAGCAGTCAAAGCAGTACCTTTTGCACAGGCTTGACCTGGCACCTTTTGAACCTGGAGGTGATACACGACTTCCTATCTCTACCCCGGGGTGTTCCACTCATTACAGCCTCTACCTTTCTCCTCCCGTACGCATTGCCCTTTTGGGTGTCAAACTTAAGAACTGCGCGGCCCGAACTTTCCACCTTCTAAGAGCACTTTGACACGAAAATCGATGGATGGCCCCTTCCGTGCTCCCGGCAATTTCCCCCAGACACATGGTCCGAGTGCTTTTCACCCCTTCATTGTTCTTCTGAGTGCAATAATAGGCTCATTTATCTTCCAGACTCCCTGGCCATGGTTAAAAACTTTACAGGCAAGGTTGGGAAATGAACTCCCGCAATTAGCACGGTTAGTCCGCCCGGAATCCACCGCAGTACGTTTTCTAAGTGGCCCACAGTCCTGCAGTCGTTTGTCTTTCCTGACACCGACGCACCTGTCCGGGCAGGTCAGTGTCCAGAAGACGTGGTCTCAATTCGCTATCTGAAGTTTCCCTACTTATTGCGCGGTACATGAGCTGCCTGAAGCTGTCAGTCCAATCCTCCTCTCTAGTGTGGCCGAAGTGGCTCACAACTATTGGTCATTTGTCTTATCCTGGGCCCGCCAATGGTGCACAGAAGGGAGAGGATCCTTCCAAACGTTCTTGTTATCTGCCACAGAACGACAAGTTTGTTCATGGCCTTCCCACTGATTGTCATTCCGCAATGTGTCCATGTGGCCTGCACCCTGGATGGTCGTATATCTTCTAGGACGACCCTTGAGAGGTTGTTCTGCGGAAGAAAATTACACCGGAGGTTTCTTTGTGTGGATAGGGCCATGTTTGGTCTGTCAACATATCCAACCAATATTGCAAGCAACATTTCACCACTGTGTACCAGACGAGTGTGCATTTATTCAAAACAAGATTCATGTGTTTCTGAGGTGCTGAATTGACAAAAAGAGCAAACCACAAGCTTGAAACCCAGTACTCACAATGTTGTGAAATGTTTGCGATGGCTTTATTTTGCGGTTTTCGCAGTGACCTCGCGAATCCATGACACCGCAAATATGTGTTTCCAATGTATCTAACAACTAACTGTACAACAAAATTGTTTCAAACGCAAACTTAAAACACTGCAAAAACCACCTTTCCCCTTCAACCTGGTGTGTTATGTCAAATGGCGGTTAAACCCGATATACAGATAGAGAAACCATAAAATTAAGTCATCGCACATTAATTTACAGTATATATGCCACTTCCATTTCACCCACACTCTACAGGAAAACACAGCAACCCAAACTTTGTGATTTGTGGCAGCAGCAGCCTTCAGCAACCATCCTATTTCTGCAGCTATGTGTGCCCCGAAATGCCCTGGCTTTTATAACACCTATGCATGGCAAATGATGCACCGCGGCAAAACTCTCACTCAAGATTTAAAGAGAAGTGTCAAGCCTTCCACTTCCCCATGTTTAAGAAATGACGTTACTCAATCAAAGCCATCTTGAGTCATCCATCAACTTAAAAGCACATCTTAGATCAACTGAGATCCGTATAACAACAATCAGGAGGAAAAGTGGTTAGATTTTTTGGTCCCCAAAGTTTGATATGTGTTCGAGGACCAAATTTAAAGTTACACTAATCTGCGCTTTACAACGTCCATACATTTGAACCAGCGTCCAGGCCGAGTAAAACCTTCAGCCCCGGGAGATTTAGAGAGATGCAGTATTAAGAAGTGGACCCTGCCATTAACTCCCCGACAGCCTGTGTGAGAATTAATGACGGATTGGCGACCCTATTTAGCTTGATTTGTCAGCTTTACAACCAATACGTCAGGGCCCCATTTTCTATCAGCGCTTCTACCTGCTATCTCCATTAAATGAAGTGCCCGCACTGCCGCTAATTTGGCCCATGTTGTTAAGATATATGGTCTTAATTACCCCCTGCCATTAGTATTACCCAAAACTGACTCCAGCCCCCTTTACTACCGTTGACAGCGAATGTCGACTCCGGAGTTAAAGTGCGCCACATGAGTAATTGCGTCTTAGTTAGTCTTT